>NC_135866.1:9701493-9916493 GCF_031162955.1 Sander vitreus
CCCTGTTGGATCAATGAGTGTGATTCAGAGGTCTGTCTTTTGATCTCACTCTTTCTAGGTTTGTCTGTCTGAGTAGAGTACTGTACATGGAGGAGCAGTCGTTTAAAGCATTCATTAAGGGCTAGAGTAAATCTGTGGGCTGAGAGCAGACTGGAATTACTCAGTCTTTAGTCTGACAGACTGCCAGACCACACTGAGGACAGGAGATATATAGTCACATATACAGAATAATAACTGACACACAAATCCAGATGAAAACATCCCCATTATTACTGTGAAGAAAAGCTAAATATAAGTTCATAGTCTATAAGCAGTTATACTATGTGCAGCTAACTTTAGCAGAGATGAAACAATTAGTCAATAGTCATTCAATCAATTTGATCAATGAATTACTTGATCAACAGAAACTTAATGGCAACTTGTTTGATAATCGATAGTCCAGCTTTTCCATTGTGAGGCTTTTCTGCTTTTCCTCATCTAATCTGATAGTAAACTGAATATCTTTTGGTTTTGGACATTTGGTTGGACAAAACAAGCAATTTTAAGACGTTACCTATCAACTTTTTGATTAGATATTTTAAAACATTCACATTGGCTGCAAGTAAAACAAATAGAAGTTTGGTTTTTATTCCAGAAGCCATTATGCTTATGGGTGGTGGTGATGGCGCAGTGGATGTGACACATGCCTTTGGTGTGGGAGATCTGGGTTCATTTCCCACTGCGATACATCAACCAATGTGTCCCTGAGCAAGACACTTAACCCCTAGTTGCTCCAGAAGTGTGCGACCTCTGACATATATAGCAATTGTAAGTCGCTTTGGATAAAAGCATCAGCTAAATGACATGTAATGTAACTTATAAACAGCCACAGTATAAGAGGCGTTTACTTTGTGTATAGAATGACAAATGCATTTGCATTTGTTGACATGATGTGTGTTTGTGGTGTCGGACACTGTTGGCCTTACATTATAATATTTTGTGTTTTTAGATTGTTTTTATTGGGTGTGAATGAATGTTTGTGTGTATTGTGTTTGCAAACGTGCTTGGCTTCAAAACGCATTTGATTGAATTTTCTGACTTTTCTGACATTTTTGACTCAAGTGACAACACAAGTCTCCTTCTGCATCTGTGGCTGGCAGTACAGATCTGTAGTCAGAGTGTTACATAAACGGTTTAGCCTCACTACTGCAGTGGGGAATAATTAGCATCAAGGCAAGCAACAGGTTAGATCAATGACACTGTGACATGAGCAGGCATGCTGCGGATTTGACCTATGAACTGCAAGTAGAAATTGATATGTGTGTGGAAAACACACAGAAAACACAGAAATTCAACCATCAACCTAAAATAGGCTACTAGGCCTAGGCTATAAGTTTGATATTTATAACTATAAGGATTTTTTTTTTTTCACAATTGCTGCTATTCCATAGAACAGAAAGAGAGGAAACATGTCAGTTTCTATTTAGAAAAACAAGGAATAGGAACATGTAATTAAGTAGGCTAGTTTAATTGGGTTTGCCAGTGAGTGTCTGATTACAAGCTGTTGTTTACAAGAAAATACCATACCATATGGTCCCGCTGGTCCAAAACGACATCAGTCCGCATTATTACACATATTTAAAATGATTATTTTAACAATGTTTCCCACTAACTTAATCCAGAGATTAAAAAACGCGATTACGAGGCGCCACCTACCCGATCCGAAAGCCTTGGCCACCAGCCACGTCAGGCTGCATGAGATCTTGGCCCTGGTAAAGTCGTAATGATCGAAGCTCTTGATGGCAGGGACGATGAAGGTCCGTCTCAACCCTCTGTCATCTGCCGCATGATCTCCCATCTTCTATCTGTATCTCTCTCTCTCTCGGGAGCCTGCTACACTACACTGGAGCTGGAGGATCAGTCAGCCAGAGGAATTCCTCCTGACTGCGGATGACATCCCGTCCAGAGGAATTCGATGCAGTAAAATTCCCCCTTCTTCTGGAAAAAAAAAAAAAAAAATGGAGAGAAAAAACTTTGAGTGTGGCGTGGTTGTTGGAGGGCACGGCGAGTTGGATAGCTGACAGGGGCGCTCCTCGGTCACACGAGCACCATCCTCAGTTTGATGTTTCAGTAATATCCTTAAACCCCGACAGCGCAGCGCAGTTTAGCAGCAGGATTTCTGAAGATTTCCTCCATTCCCTGACGTTATATTCTCCCCAGGTTGTCCGACATAACGGAGCCGCTGTGCGGCAGAGGAGGAGAGCTAACAGGCCAACAGCAGCGGGCCGTTTTCACACATTAACTAAAGACGCGGTTTGGATCCATGTTGTTGTTCGGCTTTCTCTCTTCTAATTGTTTTCCTCTCTCCCTCTATCTCTCCGCGGCGTCTTCTCTGCGCTTTTCCTGCGGCACTGATAGGAGGATAGAGCGCACTGCGCATGCGCGATCCACCCACCAAGTCTATTCAGTCCTGACAGGAGTCACCACAGTACAAACCAAGGTGGAGTTAACTGGTAGGATGGTTTCTGACTAAATCCCAGATGTTGTCTCAGTGGAGAAATGGAGAAAGAAATTCTTTACAAAATATGACTCTGTAATATGAATACACTTATTTCGCTTGAAATTTGGAAAGATTTGAAGAAAACATTTACTTATCTACTCCTAACAGTTATGATTACTTAGGCTACTAGAAGGCAGGCTAGACAAATTGCACATCAAATCTAAGTATTAGTAGTTTTGTTTTGTATTGTCTTAAAGGATTCCTTGGAAGTCTAAAACACAGAAATCGGCTAAAGTGCAATAAAGTGTCTATAGCACTTTTTTGTTCAATTGGATCTATTTACTTGGTGATTAACCAATGCAAATCATTTTCTGATGGAGAAAACATGATAAACTGCCCTCTAAGGTGTCTTTCCAGTGGAGAAAAGGTGATGAAGGGACGCCTCCTGGGTTTATTTATTTATTCATTTTATTTGTTAGGGACCATGTGCAATTTTTAACATAAATGTTGCCATTTGATGCATTGTACCAGAGTTAGCATTAGGCTAATTTAGATCTGCAGTCCTTAGGCAGGGCACAATTTAAATCCAACAGTAAAAACATGACAACATCTAACAAAACAACAAGACAGATCACACATCCTACATCAATATAATGCACATTGTGACACACACACACACACACACACACACACACACACACACACACACACACACCTGTTCAGCACCATGCTGAAAAACAAAAAAATAAAAGAAATAAAAGTAAAAAAAAACAGGATGGCAGTGGTTGCAGAGTTGATTGTTTTTTAAATAATGTTTTAATTGAAATTTGAAGCTTCTGATGGAACTACAGGTCTTTATGTTGTCTGGAATAGCATTCCATTGAGTGATGGCTTTAACTGAAAATGCTGACTGTCCAAAGGTTGTATAACGGAAGGGTACAGTGCAGTTATGTATGGAGGCTGTTCTGGCATATCTGCAGAGCTAACAGAGCGGAGATAGACACAATCGTTTGCGCTGGAATGTGCATATGCTGGAATAGTTCTGCACCTAAATATTACTGCGCTTAGGCTGAATTAGGTCACACACAGACACACAAAGACACAAGAAACAAGAGTCAGTCTTGGGTAATAACCTGGCTGATATACAGAAGCAAGTCTGAGCAAATAGGATGCCCCTGTGGATGAAAATAATACAGTGTCACCTTGTTTTTGTGACAGTCAAACCTGGCTTCAGCTGAACCATTAAGAACACACACTTAAATGCCTAATCACTACAAATATTACATTCATTTTTATTTTAATACCAACTATTTTATTTTAGTACTTGTTCACTTTAACTTATGCAGAAAGATTGCCAGGACGTTAATCACTGATTGGCTATTTTCCATTGTGGTATTGCTACTGTATATCTACTCAAAAAATACTTTGAATACTTCTTCCACCACTTATTAAAGGCAAAATAAGCAGTCACAGATTGAGTAGGAAACTAGCATACACACGTGTGTTATACACTAAATGAGGAAATAAAAACTACCTTAACAAAGGTATTTGCAAAAATGAACAGTATACAAGGAGATACAAGAAGAAAAGATCAACAAAAATGTAAAATAAATTACAGAAAATTAAATGTAATACATTTTCTGTCTGAACTATTAAAAGCAGCCTGTCGGGAAATCTCAGGGTGCAGTTTGGCTCATAGATGAAAAATGTCAGAGATATGTGACCAAGTCATGGTTAAACGTGAACCTGAGATGATCAACTTCAACTTCCACTTTATTTGTGTCCCCGAAGGGCGATTAGGTGTGGAACCAACTGGAACACAACCGTAACAGTACGAGGACAAATGAATACCAGTACAAGGTGCATGGATAGTAGCGTCAAAGTAACCTACATAGGGTAGGAAAAAGTGCATATCAGCCTACAAAGTTGACACAATATAATCAACAACGACCATCGTCAACAACATCAGCATCCATTACATTACATCACCAACCGCTTTTATCAACGTTTCTGACATCCTCAACACATAGTCAACAGACTAGAATGTATAACCAACCAAGGAATAAAGAAAGAAAGAAAAGAAAGAGGACGTAATGAGGTAGCCAAGAGATCAAATAAGACTCCTCCCCTGACCCCTATTCAAGAAGGAAATGGCTGCAGGTAAAAAGGAGTACTTGTACCTCAGTATCAGATCAGTAAAATCTTTTTTTCTATTAGTTAGTGGCAACCAGTGATGTTCATGTCTCCAACATGTTGTTAACAACCTGCTGCTTGCTGCCGTCGTCCTCGGTATCTCCAGACGTGGTAGAGAGTTGTGACAGAGACAGGAAAGAAGTGACAACAGTTCAAATGCGAGGATATAAAAGTCAAAGTCAGCCAGGGATATAAAAGATCAAATGGTTGAGATTGTTTTAACTGCTAGAAGCCTGATCTGATCACTACACATTACGGTAACAGAAACCTGCACACACCCGTGTAAACATTACTATGGAAAATATAAAGATTTGATTTAATCTCTTTTGGCTCTCAGATACCAGAACAGTGGTGCTATTGGATGACACTGCATTTCAAAGATCCTGTGGAGAGCAATGAGGAGCGTGTAACTTGCTTGCTAACATTGCTCCCTAGTGTCTATAGTGGGTTCATACAGCTGCTGAGATCAGGAAGTATACACACACATATCAGTAGATGGCAGTCCTCTGCTAAATATTCATCTGAAAGGGTTCTGCTTAATAGACTCTCTTTACAGCGTCCTCTGAAATCATTAAGATGGCACTTAATTGCTCTTTTGACAGTTTTATTGAATTTGATTTCACCAACACGTTTACTGTAAATACAATGAAGCAATCTGCAGTAAATACCCCACAATGGTTATTACAGCTCTGACATTTTAGTGTTTAGACAAAACATGATTTCTCTCTTTTTTTTTCTTTTTTTTTTGTCAAATACATTGACTCCAGAAAATATCCTCTTTAAGGTTATTGCTCCTCCCCCCTGTGAATGTAATCTTCTTTGTCTTCACCTCCACCAAAATCCACAGTCATTTGAGAGTCATTACCAATCATAATGTACCTAGCATTTTCAATGTGAATATTTGGTTGTTGTTGTTGTTGTTGCCACTGAACCCTGCCGTCACCACCCTCCTGTTCTGATGGAACACTGGGGCCGAAAAAAAGTCTTTGTGCCATTAAAAGGCTCAGGCTCTCTTTCTCCAGCAACTGTGCTGTGCTACACTCTTTGATTAACTGCTTCTGGTACTGGTTTAAATTCTTTAGTCTCTCCTGTCTCTCCATCTGCATTTTTACTGTCTGCTCTGCTGTCCAGATTTTTTTCTGGTTTTTAATCTTTGCTGGAGACAAAAACTTATTTAATTGCCTTTCAAAGCTGTTGTTCTCCCTGAGGGGATTTAATGTCCGCAAAACCAAAGGGATGCTCTCTCTGGGCATGCAGTTCTCCAGTGGCAGCAGAGGGATAACTGTGTTGTACTTGTGTTTCTTGTTCATGGAGTTGATAAGGGCAGAGTCTGTCTCCATCTCCAGCATGCGAGTGTTAAAGTTGCAGGTAAGCAACAGAAGAGTGAAGGCCGAGTTGTTGATAGCATCCTCTACACACCTCAGAGTGCTCTTTCCTGGCTCGGCAAAGTCCCCTGAAAAAGTTGCACCTTCCCCATCAACTCGCATCAATGTTTCCAGTCTTTCTCTCATGCTCTCGGCCACATCTTCATCCTCCGGTGCATGCAAGATAACGAATGGATAAAATGTTGGCTTTTCCTCCTCTTCTGCATCTTTACTTTTATGCATTTCATTTGGAACAGGCATCTTGGGTGGGAAAATGTTTGTTGCAGTAGGTAGTGCAAAGTTTGGTTCAGTGGTTGGTTTAGTGGTTTGGTTTGGAGTCTCACATCGAGTTATAAGACTGACCAACTTACTGCCCTCTGCGGCTAATGTGCCATCCATCTTTGAGTGTTTCTTTGCACCAAACATAGGAGGTTCACTGGATTTAGGCTGAGATGTGTGAGATTGCCCAAGTGCATTTTTTGCTTCATATTCACCAACAAGGACAGGATTGTTTAGTTTGGATTTATCTGATGTTTCTGGAGTTATTTTGTCGTCTTGAAATGAGGCTGTTGGAGGTATACTTATCTCTAGATGAGAGGGGTATGAGGGTATTGAAGAGGTCACCTGCAGTGGGCTGGGCAGACTGTGAGCTCTCTCTGACTGATCCTGAGACAGGGTAACTTTTAAAGTTGTGTTTCCTTCACCCAAGCCGCTAAGAGGATCATGGTAAGACCCCGACTTGAGATCCTTTGAGGAGCAAATCAACTCTGCAAACTGAGGCCCACACACATTTTTAGCTTCCTCTCTGAGCAGATCATACTCTAGATCCTTACATTTACTTGTTTTTCGAATGTCACTGGAAAGGGCTCTCTTATATGCCAGATTTCTCAGAGTTGAATCACACAGCCTCTGTTCTGACAGAACCTTGAAAAGACGAGCCAACTGTGCCAAATATTCTCCTGTAAACTCTTGAAAATGACCACAATAATCAGCAAAATCTTCAAATTTGCCTCCACTCATCTGCCACTTCTCAGCTAGATGGTTAGCGAGGTAGTTGTCCTTCAGCACCTGGAGTTTGTTCAGGGCCCGTTCCTCTTTCTGGAGAAGGATCAGACATAAGGCGTGTACAATATTTTCTTCAGGAGACTCACCCAGCTGGAATGTCAGGCTTAGCAGCTTTTGCGGAGGTGCCTTAACTAGTATGTCTAAGACATCTCTCAGTCCTGTCCCATGATTTTCTTGTCCCCCCTGATTCATTTTCAGTTGTACGTGCTACTCAACCTTCAGCCAATGAGATAAGCAGACAGGATCATATGTGATTTAATGACATATTCTTCTTCATTTCTTCAATAAACTGGAGTTGAAGAGAGAGGTGCACAATTGCACGGACATTGTTGTTTCTGTCAAGAGATCAAATCACCAAACATTAGAAGTTATGCAGTCAACATTTATGATCACAATTTGTTGGGCTTTTTGTTCTGACTGCTTGGTAAAAACTTGATCCACCAAGATCAAACTGACACTAAACAATCATTAACTTGATGCCATTACTCACCGGCATGGAGTCCTAAGCGCCATAACTGTTAGTGAGTCTGTGTGTTTCCAGCTCAAATAAGGAAGTCACTCAGTCTCCAGTTTTCCAGTTGAGTTCTACGAGCAGAAAACTCTCTTCTCCAAACAGGAAGCTCTTAGTGCACAAATGAGATTAGCCACAGAACACCACTGGTGAGTCTTGTCAAACTTTTGATATCAAGTTTTTCAGTGACCGTACTTATGCCTGTTGTACAGGCCTCTGCCAGCTTAAAACACTTACGCAACAAAATGATGACGTCAGATTTTGTGAAGTAAGGGAGCTCATGAAGGACAAAAGACAAAAGCAGGAAGAAGGAAAAACATAGCACACCAAACATAGCTCACCAAATGACCAAATAAGTTGCAACATCCTTAACAAATGCTATAAATAATGCAAGCATTCACCAGAATTGCTGCTCACTTCTATAACATGTACTTTGTGACACTCTGTCAACTTTTGTGGACTCAAACAATTAACATTGCAAATCTGCAAACAAAAAAAATCACTTGCGATGAGTGTGGAAGTCTTTAGCTCCTCGTGCACAATGGGCGCAGAAGAGAGAAGAATTCTGGCTTTTCTCCCCCCTCTCTGCTGAGAGGCAAGTGTATTTTTATCCACAGAGGAAACCTCCAACCCTGTATTTACCAGGGGTGGGGTCACACCAGGCAGAGTGCAAGCCAGCATCAAATCCCACAATACAGTGCAGACAGAGAGCCTCTCTGTAGTGCTGAGTGCAGTGTGATATGTTTACTGTATGACCACTTCTGAGGGTTCGCAGTAACTCCATAGAAAGTGTGGTTTCTATGTATATCGTGGCATTGCATCGGTATGTATGGATCTTTACAGAATATAGTATCAGCATTCAGTTGAGATATATACTGTAGCACATGCTACCAAGACCACAGCTCTGTTGTTTTAAGCATAACCCCATCTATATAGCCCACAGTATACTGCACCAACTAAGGGACTGTATAAAATGATTAGGGGACAAGGGGGGGGGTCAGAAAAGTGAGAGGGATTTCTTTTGGCTTAAAGGACAGTAGTTTGACTTTTCTGGGAGAGCAGAGGTTTGGTTTATGTTTTATTTTAGTCTAGCCTAGCCTAGTTATTTACATATTAACTATATCAAAGGGTATAGCTATTGGGGTTTGGGACTGTATTGGTTAAATGACAAGGGATGGGGTTCGATAGTGTTTTATGAAATCTGAATCCAGTTCTTATTCCGTTAATCAAATTCAAATCCATTTGAATGCCTTATCAAATCTTTTTAGGTAGTTGAATTGGTGGAGAATTAATATATATCTTAGTTAAAACAAAAATATGTTTTTATTTCACTCAGTATCATATCTAAACCACAGAATTTCTACTGTGCTGAAAGGGTGAGGAGCTTTCACCACACATTTTGTCACTGCTCTGTGACATTCGCTCACGCTGTCCTGACTCATGTTTTCTTTTGCTGCGAGGGAAAACAGCATTCCCTCCTCGCTGGGGGGCTGTGCTGCAGCAGCAGAAGCCATAGAAGCAAAAGTAAAAACATCACAGTTGAAATAATATTACATCTAAATATCAACTGGGCTCACCATCTCATCTCACCACGGATCCCACAGTAGCCCAAAATACACAACAAACTAAATGCATTGCTGATTTTTCTGCATGTATGATGCATTTAAGATTACCTGGTCACAGAGTGGCTGGAATATTCAAAATATTCAACATTTTGTATTGTCTGCCATATATTTACAGGGTTGGGAAGGATATTTTCAAGACATATTCCGTTACAGAATACAGAATACATGCCCAAAAATGTAATTTGTAACGTATTCCGTTACGTTGCTCAATCTGAGTAACGTATTCTGAATACTTGGATTACTTCCACATTGAATTGAATTTCTAAGTGTAGTAATGCGGCCATCACATACAGCTTACTAAACAGGCCTATTCTGTTGTGTTCTTCTGTTCCAACTGGCTGAATGTGTACCTGAACAAGCAGATAGATTGTTGTATTTGTAGTCCCGAACTGCATACTACAAAAATCTAACCGCAGTCTAAGCTACCACGAGCTAATGTTAGCTAACGTTAGCTAGCATGTCAAACGGGGCTAGTCAGTCTTTCAAAGGCTCTGGGGCTAGTAAATCAGCACGTAGGAGAATGTAAAGTCGCACGTCAACTATAAAATAATAAGGTGACCAGTAAAACTACAGCAGACGACTACCCTTGGCTAATTAAAAAAAAAAAACTTACTTTAAGATGCTTCTTCAGGTTGGAGGTGGAGTAATTTGGACGCTAAAAGGAGGTTGGTTGCTGGTAAGCAGAGGTTGCACTGCACAGTTATATTTCGTTCTCCCTGTTCTTTCTTTAATGTGAAATGCTGTTTGAATTTCCAAGCTAGAAACGCATTCCTGCCCTGGCTCTGTTGTGCCGGTTCCGACTCCATTGTGACTGATCACGCAAATAGCAAATTTTTTCGTTTTCATATTGGGGCTTGTGGGAAATGTACGGAGTTGCCTTAATTTATTCAGAGAGTGAATAAACTTGTGAAACAGAGAAGTATCGTCATGTAATCTACTGATTTCAACAATGTAACTGTATTCTAAATACCAACTATTTAAATTGTAACTGTAACGGAATACAGTTACTCATAATTTGTATTCTGAATACGTAACGCCGGTACATGTATTCCGTTACTCCCCAACACTGTACAATTTAGCAATTTTCAATTTCACTTCTAATCTGTACATTGGCTATGTTATAAAGACATTTAGGTTTTAATTGGAGTACACTATTAAGCAAGTTGTACCAATTCAATACTGTTCAGTACTGTCTTTTTAGGTATTGGGGAGAAAGATGTTGCAGTTTTTTTAAGTTAAGGAAAGGGTGCAAAGAAAATATTTCTTTAAAAAAAAAAAAAAAGTGAAACGAAAGTAATTTCAGTACGGTCCCTAACTAGCCATGATATGCACATGAATATTCTTATAAACACTTGCACACCATATATGCCCCAGTATACCCCCTCTAACACATACACACATGCAAGCAAATGCACACATAATCTGCCCCTAACATGAAAGCACTGGAACAAACCCACACACATTCACACAGCTTTAGGATCATCCTCAGTCAGTTACATAACGGACTGCCAAACGTCCATCTTTATTGAGGTCAGTTCTTTTAACGAGAAACACGCTCTCCCAGCAGCTGTGTTAGTCAGCCTGGCGGTAAATTTGCCTCACCTTCAGGCAAAACTATATAGTAAGAGGCTCTGTCAGTTCAGCTAATCGTGACTTTAGAATGTTTCGGTTATGGTGTTTGGAGCAAATGCATTCTGACCTCTGCTAGTTTTTGTAGTTGAAATATTAAGTTGTTTCAACACAAACACATGCAACTTTACATGGTTTAGAAATTAAAATGCACAGATGTGTGTGTGTGTGTGTGTGTGTGTGTGTGTGTGTGTGTGTGTGTGTGTGTGTGTGCGTGGTTTCTGGCCGTGGGAGAGAGCACTGATGGGGGCCACAGAGGGGTCACATATAAGAGGCTTTAGGGCAGACAAGTGAAAAGGAGGCCCTTTCTTGGACAGAGACTACGGATTAGGATGAAAGACGTATGAGTGGGGGATGCTCTCTCTCTTCTGAGCAAGAAATAAAGAAGAAGATTCAAAGACAGACACAGTGGAAGATGCAGACAGGGAGATACAAAGCCACACAGATAAGATAGTGAGTTAGGGCCAGAGCAAAATTCGAATTGAGACCTTGACAGATCGATAGCGTCTTTAGAATTCAGTTTGTGAGATGGGCGAGAGAGGCCATGCAACGCGCTACTCTTTTCCCAGCCACTTGATTCGTCACACATGCTAAGAGAATTTAACACACTTGCTTCTGGCAGGCAAATATATGCTCCACACACATGTACATGTGAAGACATACACCGATACAAGGCCATGCACTCATTCAATCGAGCATCCACGCCCACAGTTTGGCCTCTATTGAAACACTGAATGAAACACCTGCACTATAGCCACGACTGCACTAAGTAGAGAAGATTTTGCTGTATTCGCTGCAATTTTTTTACAAAGCAGCATATAGCTATAAAATCTTACGCAACAGTGCCTTTTTTTCAGATTATGTTATATATGGATGGTTGCAGCTTTAGGTAGCCTACATACATTGAGGCATAGTCAGGCCATGTGTGTGCTGTGTATCAAAGCAAAAATAACCCTGGCTATCACACACTGAGGCTAGTTTATGTTGTTGACAAAGCGGGCCAACAGATCTGAATTAATGTGACAGTTAACTAGCATTAATTCAGGAGCAAAGGTAAATGAAGCGGGCCTGCGGACACGACAGGGGTGTGCGTTGTGGATGGGAAGACGTGTGTACTGTACCACACTGGAACATGCTTGGGTGAGCATGTAGGCCATGCCAACAACAATGCATAATACAGCCTCTGGTAATGGGGGATGGACACACACACACACACACACACACACACACACACACACACACACACACACACACACACACACACACACACAAACACACAAACACACACACAGACATGCACTCGCACAAACACACACAAAGTCGCATGCATGCACAGACATTGACTGCGATGGGGCATGGAGCAGTTTATGCTCATATCAAGAGAAAGTCTTTGATCAGTGTGACAGGAAGGGCACTCGCCCCAAAGGAATTAGCTAACTCTTGCCTTGCAAAAGCACATCCCACAATTAATCAGGGCATGTTTGCATTTGCAACAGAGAAGAGAGAATGTCTGATATTTAACTTCATTAATATGCTAAATGTATGAATATGATTTGTTCCAGTTCAACGTCCAGAGTAGCATGTCCAAGAGTGGCACGATAACCAAAAAGAGAAGAATGTGCAGAAATTCAGGTTGCGTGTATAATCCTCTCAATTTAATAGGTTGTTAAGCTGCTGAAGCAATTTACATATGGCTTTTAAATATGCACAACCACCAGTTTTATTTTTTCCTGTAACAATATAACAAATGTAACAGTGTTCCGAACATGAGAACTGTGTAACATTTTGTTTATTTCTGCCTCTGGAGTCTGGCGTTACAGTGCTTTATCACGGATACAACTGGAATGAATGTTTAGTGGTGCCTGGAAGTTGCTCAACATCGTTTCTGATCCATCATCTTCACTCCAGTTCACATTCTGCCTGAAATTATTCAAGGTATTATGTTTAATATTTACTTATTATGTTTAATATTTATAATGTATTACCTTAAAGGAATAACTTCACTTTAGGAAATAGGTCTATTCACTTTCTTGCTGACAGTTAGATGACAAGATTGATACCACTCTCATATCTGCACATTAAATATAAGGCTACAGCTAGCAGCTGGATAGCGTAGCTTAGCATAAAGACTGGCAACAGGGGGAAACACTTAGCCTGGATCAGTAGTCTGGGGCATAACCTCCCAAAAAACACAACTTTTCATTTTTACACTATAGTTTTAATGCAAATTAAACAAAAGAACATGTAATTATTATAATTAGTGATCTTTAGAGGTGCTGGTAGTTTTTGTTTTACCAGAGCCAGGCTACCTGTTTCCCCCTGTTGATCAATGCTCTGAGTTGTTCAAATTGTAAAGTCCTTTAATACGAATCTGTGATTCTGGGCTTTATAGATAAAATTGACTTGATTTCATTTGTTAGGTGTAATTTGGATCTCATTAGCCAGTGAGAAAGGTTACTAAAGATTTTTAAAGCCGTCCGCTGTTCATAGATTTGTACAGAAGAGGCGAAAGAAGTGACAGAACAAGAGCATAGAGCAGGAGAGGAGAGGAATTAAAACCAGCATTGTAAGAAATTAACAGAACAAAAAGAATAAATGGACCAAATCTGGCTGCACTTGCGGTTAGAATAGCTGCCCTTCCAAAAGCCCGTGCCCAATCTCCCATCTCACTTTTGTCCGTCTCCAAACCCTGCGGATGCTCCACTTGTATAGCAGATGAACATAACCAAAGGATGTGAGGCATGAAAGCAATGGGAAATTCATTACATATTCCTACCCCCCTCCGTTCCCCATAATCACCACAATTAGCAGACATCTGCAGTGACTCCAAAGCTGGGAGTGTATTCAGGCAATCAGAGCAGCTTCACCGACAGCACTGACTACAGCCCCCTCTGTGATGGGCCTCATCCTGAAGGGAAGCATTCCATTAGAAACTCAGTGATTAATTGAGACGGAAAATTTGCTGCTGGCATCGAGCAGGAATGAAACCCGACAGGAGGCATTCATGATGGTAGAGTTGAACATGGGGTTGGTGGAGGTGGTCCGGAGTTGCCAGGGACTGTGCCATACTGTTGATGATGTGAGATAAGATGCTCACACTGTGGTTTTGCAATTAGCAGTTACCAGACAACAGCTATATGAAGGTTTTCTGACCCATCAAATAAACAAAACCTGTGTGTGTCTAATGATAACCCAGATTTTATAGCTATACTGACATTTGGAGGCAAAAAAAGTGATAGTGGTGATTGCTATTGCTAATATCCCCTGTTCTGTTTTGGAAAAACACTTGATATCTGGATTCCCAAATTACCCAACGCACTATAATAGCCCTTTACGGTGGACATATGCACATCATAGTTATGTATCTAAATATACAGCGTGTAAGATTTAACTGCTGAAACTTTAAAGGAATAGTTTGACATACTTTTATTTGCTTCCTTGCTGAGTGTTAAATGAGAAGATTGATACCCGTCTCATGTCTGTAGGATAATTCTCAGAAATGTTGAGTGGCCTACTGTACAGTATGTGCTCCATCTGTAGAGGATGACAGTGTGTTAGACAGCTCATTACTGAAGCAGTTGGAGATGTCACTCTTACTAGGCACAGTATGGGACAGCCATGGTTTTAAGCCTCAGTGTAATACGTTGTCATGGTAATCAACAGTAGCACATCGGACACTTTCCATTTGTGTTGAGTCCATGGCTGCATGGCTTGGGTCTGGATCACACACACACACACACACACACACACACACACACACACACACACACACACACACACACACACACACATATGCACATCAGTCTAGCTTACACAGGCACAGCTGCACATGGGCCTTAATGAGAAAAGAAAGAAATATCAACTTTTTATGAGCTGAGCAAACAGATATGTTTGCAGATTGATGAAAACACACTTTGGAGTTTATAAGATTGATTTTGAGAAGATTTGGCAACTCTTCACTCGATTGTTGCTTTAAAGATTATCATTATCATCAAATGATCGAAAGCGGGTGTAATGGGAACAAAAGCAGGAAACATAGTGAGTTGCATTGCATTTACTTAATGTATGGCTTTTGTGATAAAACTCTTGAAAATGTTTTCTGCAACATGCTAAAGCTAGTGTTTAGGGAGGAGTCAGAAAGTCACAACGCTGACTCAGTAATATCACTTACACAACACGATCTAAACTTTGCTAACATTAGTCACCATAAGCTACTGGTAAGAGTGTATTTGATAAAGTAAGGTTGGGTAAATTAAATAAATGTTTCATTTTTAGGTTTTATTCTTTCAACAGTTACATAGTCTTGTTTTAGTTGTTATGAGGGCTGTACTCATAGACCCTATCCCTTATCAGAAAGTGGGACCAAAACCTTTAGAACCCATTGAAAACCACATGGCCCTTCAATTAAAATTAAAATATTGTTTTCAGCGAATATGGAATTATAAGATTTTCACATGATAGCATTGACATATAAACTCCCACACGGTTCTAGATTTGTGAAAGAGCTGTGATTGAAGCTGTAGCTAAATTAAGAGAAAAGAGAGATTAGAAGCTTAAAGGAAATCAAGCCAAGGCTGTTGCTCTCTTTTTGGATGTTTGAAATAAGACTGAATACTGAATAAATCTAGGTGCTATACTTCTGAGAGCATCATTCCCACCAGTTATGCAAATGAGCCTTCAAATCCGCACAATAATCAGATGATGTGCTGCTTTGTTCGGATTTGAGCGTGTTATTTTATCGGTTTAAGGAAGACAAGAGCAGAGCGTCTTCCCAAAAAGAGCTAATTTGTGGCGGACGGCCCCTTGACTGTTGTAAAATTGTAGAGTCACAATGAAGTGGGTGTGATCCTCCACTAGGTGCTTCCTTCCTTTCAGTCCGAGGGTCTGGGCCTAATAAAAGGCCTGTGTGGTGGAGCACAGACAGACCGCCTTTCTTGCTGTGTGGAGAAATGTGTTCAATCACCATGGCTACCAGTCAGAGAAGAGCCCCCGCTGTGGCTATTAGGATTTCTCTTTCTGCTCACACACCGTCTCAGTATGCAGGTTAACAACTCACAGTCTGTATTATGGATATGAATATGTGTGTATGCAGGAGGCCTGCTGTAGGTCAAGGGTGATTTAGCATTGTAATTATCCCTCTACAGAAGGAGTGGTGGTGTTTTTAAATCAAATAATCATCTCCAGAAAGCGCCTAAAATGGACTAACCCCCGGACTCCGCTGCCTCCCAACAGTAGCACTGATGTGAGAAGGGGAACATGAGAAAGCTTTGAGCAGTATTGATTCAGCTGAGTACTCTCGGAGCGAGTACCAGAGGATCTGAAGAGAGAATTATCCATGCACCATTTCCTCCCTTACTCCTGTGTGGAAAATCTGCAGTTCCAGCTGTCTTGTAGCCTACATACAGCAGAAACACACACCCATACACACTCTTACACAGAGCCACACACATGCATGGACAGATACACACATACAGAAAGTCACATCCGCACACACACACAGACTTTCTTGAGGTTTGATGTTGCAAAATAATGGTTGTTTGATTTATTTATAGTTGTTCCCTTCCATCTGGTTAGTCCAGCATATTTACTTTTAATCTTAAAATAGAACAAACATAGAAAGAACAAGTCAAAAGAGAAATATAGGCTATACTGCTGTAATGGTGTAAATCTTAAAGGTTTTCTCTATGTTACATCATTTTTTTCCTATATGAAATTGCCATTATGGGGTTATTACAGTGATCCTAGAGCCTATATTAAGAACTCTGAGGTCATCTCTAAACACTAATAGCTACCACAGACAGTCTTTGGTTACCATAAGTGCTCCAATTTGCCTGTTAGTCCATTTGAGGTGATTATTGGAAGCCATAAACTCTGGTGGATGAGTCCACCAATGAAATCTGAATTTCTGAGACACAGGGCATTGTCTGCATATGCCGCTTTGCCCCGAGTATTCTCCTCTTCCACTCCCCACCCGGTTTCTCCTGAATAATACACGACAGCCCCCTCCTTTCAGCGTCATCCAATGGCAGACGCGCATTTTATCAAACTATCTCCTCTGAGCCAATCCCGGTCCTCCCGGTGATCTGTAAATCGGATGCCCTCCCTCCTGCCTCTCAAACAGACGTAATCTGTGGATCAGAGAGCCGGGCGCTCAGTCGGTGAAGAGTTAGTCTCGGACGGATGTGATGAGAGTGAAAATACCCACTGTGGCAGACTTGAAGAAATCGCATCAGTCCACCTCGACAGGACAGCGAATCCTGTTGTTTTGCAAGAAGCGGGTGAAGGGAAATGTGTGTAAGTATGCCATCATGTTAAATGCAACTATATAAACTAAAAATAAATAATAGGGAGGCGTTGTTTTGTTAAATCCAGTAGAATCTGTACAAAGTGACGCTGTAGTTAAAGGGAAATGATGCGTCTTTAATAGCCTATATTCGTTAATGTGATTAAGTAAATATTGTGCTGAATAATATGCACATTGAACGGTTGTGAAACTGACGTGATGGGGTCTGGGTTGGCGCTCTAATGAGGCGGCTTCACGTCTCTTAAATGAGCGCATGTGAAACATGCCAGCGGATAGAGAAGCGTGTCTTTCATCGCTCATTTCATAAGAACATCCATGTGACTCGAGGGGAAAACGTGATTTCCGAGGGCGGTGGGTATGTGCAACCTTTTTTTCTGCACACTTCAACTTTTCGAATGCTTTGCGAGACGCATCGATTGTACACAGTGTACACATAAATGCAGTTTCCGCTGCTGGGAAAGTTCGAACGATATGTTTTAGCCAGTGCAGCCTAAAGGAATCCTGCTGGGAGCCTCCCAAACAATATAACTTTGATTAATTCCACTCACCAGAGAGTCTGCTGTTTCTATTGGGCCTGAAAGTCGGCGAACGCTGATAAATGGTGGCTATTATTTTTCAGCTGTAATGCGCACCGGCTTTGTGCGGACCATCTGTCATTGTATCGACATTACAGCAGCCCCCCTGCCCCCCAAATAATCCGAGCGAGACACCTGAAGAGCAGAAAGCAGACAGCGATCATTCACAGCCACCATCAGTCTCTCGCCAAGCCGTGACTCGTGATCCGTGATCCGTCTGTGTGTGTGGATGTGCGCGTAACGTAGCCAGAAAATGAATTTACACTGAAACAAACCGGCGCAATTAAAATATTTCGTAAAGAAGTGTGCAGTGCGACATAATGCATGCATGACTGTGTTTTTTTTTCAAATGTAGACAGGAATTGGAATAGTGCAAGTAGACTCCAAGCGTGGCTTTTGCGCATCCTGAATTCTCGGAAACAGCCTGTGCGCATCTGACTTCCTCCCGGAATTTGGGCCTCCAGCACATGGCAAAAACAGCCAGACTGCCATTTTCAGGGTGGGCACTCTGAGAGGATGCACTGACCAAATAAACACACTTCATCACGAGCGTTACATACTTAGTTTTGGCTCTAATGTGCCACTCAGCTTTGACCCTCCAGATAATTTAAAGCAGCTGAGACTATCTTTCTTTAAGGAGACTTTAGAAGCTTTAGTCTCTCAGCGTGCAGTGCCAAGCACTAATATGCCTTAAGGTTAATGAGGCAGTCTCCATAAATTCTTCTGCCATTTGGATATAGTAGGTCTAGACGCTTGGTGCAGCACATTTGACTGGCTATGGATTGTACACAGTGTGCTTAAATGAAAAAAAGCATGTTTTTTTATTTTTTTTATTTAGCCTATTTAAAAAGAAACAAACATTTTTACCTTATGCTGACATTTAACTGCTTGTACCTCAATTTCTTGTGCATAATCCAGCGGAGAAAACAAATCTGTTATGTTCTATGAAATGCACAATGGATGAACAGTACTGATAGGTGCTGATGTGCTGCGATAGCCCCACTTCCGTCCCTCTCAGATCTGAGTTGCATATAATTCACTTTGTCCCTCGTGAAGAGACAAAGCAGCATCCTCCCGCTCCCTCGCAGCAAAGAGCAGAGAATGTCCGAGTGCATATCTCTTGTAGGGCTTTAATTCAGTTTGCAGTTGCTCTCAGAGAGTCATCAGGGTGCGCTGAGTGAATGGAGCAAAGCCACCGTCTGCCTGCTACTGTTATGGGAGCAGAGGGCTGGCTGGATGTTGGCTTATCTTATCTCCTGTTTGAATTATGATGGTCATTCCTGTGTAGCTCGTATAGGTACATGTGATGAGCTGCAGTCTGCTATCACAGTGGAGAGGCTCTCAACCACACATCATCTGTAGCCTCCATAGTAAGAAATATGTAAAAAAGAATGTTCCTTTTGTTTTAGTTAATTCAGTTAAAATGTAATGTGGTCTAGCATCAGGGTGTCCCATCTCACTTCTCCCACCATCACGACTCCCAGCAGACGCCCAGCTCTTTCCCTGCTGCCATCAAACATTGAACCCACGAATGAGGAGGAAGAAAAAGGCTTACACACTTGCCCCACCCCATAGCTTTTTTTTTTTTTTAAATCATTGAAATACAATATACAAACTTTTTAAATCATTATTTATTATTATTTCTGAGTCATCTGGAAGACGTAAAAAGCATACATGGCCAGTGGATAATGAAATACATATACAGAAGAAGAGTTAGGTAATGCCTGTATTGTTTCTTTATTTTTTTTTCTTTTCCACCTCTGCCTTTATTGTAAATCTATGGATCCAAAGCAGAAGATCCTATCACAGCTGCTGTTTACCACATACCCACTTGCTATGTGTTTATGCATCACAGGTAAATAAAGTTAAGGGGTACATGAGTTCATAGCAGCAGGAACCCATTTGTGTGCTTGTGCTTCTCTCGAGTGTGCGGCTGCAGTGTTGGGTAAATGGAAAGATTAGGCAGTGGAGACCTCTGCACCCTGCCTCAGGCATCTTTACATACTGCCTATCTAGTTGAGTGGATGACCTCTGACCTCTTGTCTAGCCAAAGGCTCAGGTCTGCTCAGGTCAAGCCAGGTGGCTTTCAAAAGCCTATTGGCCCGTTCAGGAGCACGTGACATTTGAACTCTTTCCACCTCAGGAACAAACGGGTTCTTTTGGTTATTTATGAAACTCATACGGCTTGTGTGTCACTGTGTAGATGTGTGAGTTATTGGTGTTACAGGTACGTTTATGAATTATAAACACACATTAAGAGGATATGAGGGAAACCTGTTAAACTCTGAACATCTGCACTCTGATGTAATTTGATCTGAACCCTCCTCTATGCTTAATAAAGTCAGACACTTGTCCAAACAGTTTCAGCTGGCACTAAAATCTTTCCTAGATACATGAAGAAAAGAGATATTCCAGTGAGTTGTCAAAGACAGATTCAGGTCCGCCATTAGACGTCACTCTCAGCTCATTTAGGAGATGTTACAGCTGTCGTGCTGCCGCTTTAATCATGAAGTATGGTAGCTGTGAGACAAAAACGTTGCATTAGTCCCCATCTTGTCACAGCTGAGAAAAACAGCCTGTTTCAATTCTGTCACAACATGCTCTCTATTGTACCGCCATGCAAGAAACTCCCCATGGAAATTTTGGAATCTTTCCCTTTGTTCCTCAAGGAAAGGGGGCTTTCATATGGAAGTGGGGAACGCCAGGAAATGACAGGCATTCTTTGTGGACTATTTGAAAATAAACTTGTGGGTCCGCGCTTCCATCTCGACAGCTAAGCAAAAAAATAGGAATAAGAAATAAGGAGAGAGGATTATGGTCTTAAAAAAATCCCCCAATGGCTTTTTCACTTTCTTATGTTTCCTGCTGCAATTTGTCTCAAAAGTATATTTTCTTATTCAGCGTACTGGAGACATGCCATCAGAAGTTCAGCTAAAGAGCTATTGTCAAGGGCTTTTCACTCTTTTCTCTACAGTTTCTTGAATGGGTGCATTCTTATTTTCCTACTTATTTGTCCTTATTTTGCCTTATCTTCCCCCCTTGGCTTTAAACACAACCCGCTGCTTGAGCTCTGCTTTATGAGGTGTGACAGTGAGGTCTGGTTGCCGAGGCAGTCCGTGTGGACTGGAACGTAAAGCTTTACATTCAGCCCTGCTGCGGTCGGGTTTGGGGAGGACTTAAACTCGCTTCACTCCTATACAGTGCCTCGTATACAGGAACTTCCTTCATACTGCTGAGCTGGCATGAAAGTGCAGAATTGAAAAGAGGCAAAAGGAGGAAAAAAAATCACGTTAGGTCTGCCTTCTTTAACCTCAGAGTCCTTAATTGCACACACACAGTTGCTACCTTTTTAGTAAGGAAGAAAGAGGAAAGAAAAGTACAAACAGGTGGTCATGATTTAAGCTTTTAAAATCACACATAACATTTTTTTCCTCAGTGTCAACAAGTCTAAACATTTTTTTGAAGTGTAGTTTGGTGCCAGGTGTTCATAGTTCAACTTCCTCCTCCTTCCTTTTGAGATTTAATAACAGGTTTTATTTAACAGGCACTTTTTTTCTCCGCTGGTCAGTCTTGTCGTACTAACACTCGCACCTTATCCCCCACCCCTCTCTCTCTCTTGCTCTCTCTCCTCCTACTTCTCCTCTTGTTGTTTTTCCCACCAGGCCAGTGGTAGTTCCCAGGTATTTGACCAGTGTAGCGTGGCCGGGAGGCTGGTTGTTCTATCCTCTGTGAGACAAAGGCAGCGTGCCTCAAGGAGAGGGATGAAAGGAAACAGGGCTGTGCAGCCACTCCTTTTTACAATGGGAAACCTCCTTAGTGAGGTTGTAGAGCAAATAACCTCCTTTTCTCTTCCTTTATTTTATTTTAACAAGCACTGAGACTGTGAGTGTATCTCTATCTTTTTGTAGTAAAAAGCGAACTGCTCTGTGTGTGTGTGTGTGTGTGTGTGTGTTTGTAGATGTGAATTTGTGTGTGCACATGCATGCAAAGAGGAATGGGTATCCTTTATATCTACATACAACGCTTTTTAGGCTTTCTCTTCCTCCCACCTGCTTAGTTTGAGGCGACAGATGGCGCTTCTCTTGTTGAAGATGTTTCCTCTATGCAGGTTTGTTGTTGTGGTTTAAACTGTATAAGGAGGCTTCAGAATTGAGGGAGAGAAGCATAAAAGAAAGCTCACATGATGTAAATGATTCTGGGATTCTGGATAAGGTGAGCCAAAAGTGTTTTTTCAGTGTTAGTGATAAAATTATTGATTATAATAGTATTCAAATACTACAATTTGGAATACTTTAGCATTAATTACTTGATGCACTGTCTCATGCACCATATGTCATGAGCGTGTTATGTGTTGTGCATGGAAAATCTTTTTAAAAAATCTGAAAAAGTCAAATATATGCAGCTGAAATGTTGTCAAGGACAAGTATAATGAAGTACCACATGATGAAAATATGGAAATGAAAGTGCTAGTAACTCAAATTTATTCATTCACAAGTACTTATTTGTTAGGCCTACTCTCCATTTCTAGTTTTATCAGGAATGTATTATTCAATGACACATTTGTATTGTAGTCGTTCACAATACTTTGCCACGTTATTATATTCCATGTTTGCAGAAGAGTTGAATTATGCGCACGCATCTCTCGCTCGGTCTAGTGTTATCATCTCGGGTGGTAGTCATGGGCAGGGAGCGGAAGCCGCAGGAGTCTTTTATGGCTCCAGCTCTAGAGACAACCTGTTCTCAGGCACTTCTCTACTGGCACTTTTTTATGACATCATAAATTCCTCCATTTCCTCTGACCAGCCCTAGGTGGATATAAAGGACATACCTGGCCAGTAATTGTCTGTCTGGCTCTCTCATCCGTCAGTTTCCTTCTGCTGCTGGGGACTTCCTCCAGAGCCAGACTCTCAGACTGCCTGAAGATACTCCCATCTCTTAGATCTGCACCGTCGACCAATAAAAACAGTGGTTTATTTGATGAGCGATAGGGCAAAGAAGTTTTTATGTTTCTTCTTAGACGCATTGTACTGCATCTCTGTTGGTCGTTTAGGCCTAGCACCCATGTTAGTGGCCTCTGTGCATCCATGTGCACTTTAGACTGACAACAACAGCCCCGCTCTTAGACCTGTTGATACCTTTTGTTTGTTGAAGTCCAAGGATGAAGAGCAGAAAAGAGAGGATTAGTGGAAGAAAAAGTTCTTTTGGGGTGAGGGGGAAAAGAGAAGCCCTTAGGAACATTCAGCGTCCACATTCATCTGATACACTGCTGGGGCTCCTCGGGGAGGCTGGAACAATACACGCACCAGCATGACAACATTCCTCAGGGTTAAAAAGGCCAAGGGTCACCCAGCGACCCTACCCTGCCAATCAGTCCCAAGGCACTAACTCTGTGCCTTTGTTTTTGGTTTATGTCTTCGCACTTGTTGAACAGACTCTGCACCTTGTGTTACATTGTGCCCTTTGCTCTCTAATAGACTAGATTGGCATGGAGCGTTCAGCATTAGCATTCACTGTTTCATAATGTGCGTCATGTCAGCTTCGCCTCATGTATCGATAGTTCAAATGTACAACTTACTGCTACACAGGAGAAGGAAATAAATTTGCCAGAAGCTGCACAGACCTTCAAATTGGTCACGTTTGCCTGACAATATGAATTTCTTTAGACTAATGCCTGCAGCTTACATAACCTACATCAAGTATCACTTTATTTGTCATTTCACTGAGTACTTGCATACACAGAAGAAACAAAAAGTTGTTTCTCATCAGTCACAGTGCAATAAAAACAGAAATAAATACTTATAAGTTAAAAAAAAAAAATATCATGTCTAAAATAGAGCTAAACACAAACATTCAGACAGAACAGAATGCCAGATGTTTGGCAAGCCTGGATCTATATATGCTAGAAAAAGAACCACCACAAAGCAGCCAAACTGTAATTATCCAAAGTTTGAATAGATTTAAATGGCCACTTTATATAATAAACTAACCAGGGTCAAATATTAGGCCGAGGGCACTGTAGCTCCTCAAAGCGATGTTATTCCTCCCTTATGAAAAATCCGGGGTTCATTTTATTTATTTTTTTTCCTGCACACCACAGCACCCTTCAAATAAAGTCTAAAGGCTGCCATTAAAGTGGAGCATATGCATGTGTAGGCATGGAGTGGCGTGTGAGGCCCTTACAGGCAGACTGCAGGTCTGTTAGTCATTACGGGTGAATGTACTGTACAGTATACACTGGAGTGGACATGCAGCTACATTAAAGTCTCGCCCACGGCCACGTTGGACCACCCCAGAGACACACCACTGGCACTTCCTCCACCAGCTTCCACCGCTCAGCCTTGGGGGGGGGGGGGAGGAAGCGCGTTTTGGGATTTCCGGAGGACGCGCTAGACAATAATTGTCTGTTGATTAGTAAACTTTCTAGTGAAAAAGATGGTCAGATTGCCTTTAACTGTTTTGTGTTAATATCTGATTTTGTCTTCTATCTGTAGGTATCCGTTAGTGCCTCCTGATGCTTGTGACTCTGTGACGATGAAGATCATATTTCTATGAGGTATACTGCACATCATCATTAAAATGGCCTCATAAAATTCTTGGTTCCTCTATTACTGAATATTCACCATGTGTCACATTCTTTTGTCCTCTTCCCTGGTGGAGAGCGAGGCATCACAGAAAGATGACTATAAAGCTCCCTGAATTTTTATCCTGCACACTAAATCGGCTTACAGTAGAGGAAGGAGACATTGCTCTCTTTTAGTCTGCAGTTTGAAATGAAAGCCCATCTGGCTGCAGCTGTGGAGGAGCTCCGAAGATGGGGGACTTTTATTATCGGGAACAAATAGCGACCTTTTAATTTTGTCTAGCAGCTGATGCCTCTCCAAACCAACTACTCCAAAACTACTTTTGTCAGTAATGGAGAGTGGCCTGCTCAGGCAAGAGCGAGAGACCACGAGACTTTCATAGCAGAAAATAAAGGGCAGAGTTGCTGGTGATAGGCTCGGGGAGGCCCGGCTGCTTGCCATATGATGTAATTATCTGCCATTTTAAAAGATTATCTCCCTCCATCAATGTACTGTTTAAATGTGTGTGTATATGTGTGTGTGTGTGTGTTTGAGTGTGTATATGTGTATCTGTGTGTGATTTGATCTTTGGTTTGTACCCCCGGTGTAATGTTGAGACTGTGGTCTGTAGCTTGGCTCTCCATTTAAACTGGGTTAGCTATGATCTCTCCCCCCTCTAACCCCAATCCCTCCCCCCTCTGTGATCCCTCACACACACACACACACACACACACACACACACACACACACACACATATACACAAAAGAAATATTCAGCTGTAGAGAGGGGGTCTCTCAGAGGGCGCATCGTTGAACTAGGGGGGATTAAGAAGAAATGGCTGGGCAACACTGGGGTTGCCATGGCAAAGCCCCCCACTTTTCTCCTCTCCCTCGACCCTCCGCCTATTTTTCGTTTTAGGTCTCATTGTGGGGTGATGGTTGTGTGTGTGTGTGTGTGTGTGACACTGTGATAGAGTAGGGAAGATGTAATATGGCTTATGAATTAAGTCTCTTATCTGAGCTGCTTCACCCTGAGAGAAGAGAGACTTCCAGTTCACATGCTGCTGTTCAGACACTAGGAGAAAAGCAAACAGAAAGAAAAGAGGTCTAAAAACTAGTTTATAGTGTTTTACGTTATTTACTGAGTGGCTGTACATTTTAATACTTAATAGGACTTTATTTGACTATATCTTTTTCTGTGATCATCCAAATGTATTTGTACATTTTCTCATATTCATGAAGGAAAGCACGCCGTGAAAGAATGCAGGGACAATAATTCAAAGACCCAGACAAAAACCAAACTGTCTATTTTATGACCTTCTGAGTTATAGCTGCGGTAAGATGATGCATTACTCATTCATTGTAGCCAGTGTGTGATCACGCTAGCCTGACGTCTGCCTCCCTCGGCAGAGTAATGGATGCAGGTCTAGCCTGCTCAATGACATCAGCAAAGCCTAAGCCGATGAAACAGAGCAATGAATGACCATAGATCAGCGTTTACCATCCTGACGTCAGCCCCCGGTCTGCGCAGGAGCGCAGGGACACTGTCGCTAGTTGTTTCCCAGCTATGCCCTGCCTCTGACAATGGGAGCTCTCAGCCGGTGGTGGGGCGATGGCTGGGCTCTGAAAAGCTTGGCTGCACAGTAGGACATCGCAGCATTGTTCTCCCGACTAGATGTCCATAATAACCGTGTCAGGCTTGAAGATATTTCTCTAATATTGTTCTGTGCAATGTCAAACCACAGTTTATTTTTTATTATACAAAAGTGCATTTATTTTGTTTTATTTAAAACATTTATATATTTGTTTAAAGGGTCAGTTCGCTCAAATTACAAACATATTTTCACTTAATCTTAGCGTTATCTATGTATGCAAATAGTTTTGTTTTGTCCATTTGACTTCCTTCATCTCAAAACAGTGGAGGCTATTGGAATTTTGTCTGTGTAGCTCATTGCATTGACAAATTATGTTTTTTTAAGTACCTATAAAAACTGTTTTGTTGATTATTTAGAGCAGGGGGTCCATGACCCCTAGGGGGGGCCTCAGAGTTAGCGCAGGGGGCAGCCAAATTATTTGGGTGTTTATATAAAGTTTATTACTAAAAAAAAAAAATACAATAACATGAATCTAACATTTTAATAGCAAAGCTAAATTGGCCTATTTGTGGGGGAAAAACCATTTAATTTACACATTGAAGGTAAGCTTACTATAGGAATGGTAGCAATGGTAGCCATACAGTTAAGTTTCAGGATTCACTGCCATTCATTTTCATCCATCCAGCCCAGTTTATATGTGGGACTCTGTTTCAGCTAAGGGACCCTGATTTAGAGTAGTACTTTGTTTCTGGAATAAAAACCGGTTTCTATTGTCATTTCTCAATTCTGTTCTGTTCACTTCTAGCAGAAATCTCAGAGAACGATATCTGAATACCTGTGCAATGGACACCAAAATTAGCTGCATGCCTAAATACTACAAAAGGAAATGAACAAGGCGAAAATCCTGTGCAACGTCAGCGCTAACGGCTTCCTCATCATCTGTGTTTCAGATGCTGTTACGGCCAATTTTCCGTGTGAAGATGAAAGACTTTTAAGTTCCTCTGATTAATGAGGTGGTGGTAAGGCAATAAAGCAGAACTTCTGAAAAAATGAATGAAAAAAACAAAAAACAGAACCATGTTTGCCTTGTGGACAGTGGACTCATTCTGCCACTGTCCTGTGTCATTATGTCCCTTTGCTGTGTGACCTGTCCTCTGGGGTTTGAGTGACTGTCCCTGTCCCCTGCACTGTCTGTCCTCCCTCCTCTACGCCCTGCCTCGTCTTGTCAGCTCGGCTCACGGTCACAGCCCCGCTTGCCTCGGTGAACATTCAACGCTGTCGGTGAGTTTTGGTATGGATCACATAAAAACCATCGACCGTTGACTGTGCCCCGAGGCTTGCTCCGACGACGTCGTGAATGAGTGAAAAAAGAAGAGGAAATGAACAAAAGGGCAAGTGGGCGCATGCAAAAATCGAGAGACGAAGACGCACATGTACAAAAGTGACACTCTGTTTCCACTGTACCAAAAGACCAAAGGTCACAATCAACATTCATTGCTGTCGCTGGGTTGAACTGTGTAGAAAAGCTCACTGAACAATGAGTGCAACTGTGGCCCAGATCTGCCTGACTCGCGTCTCAGCCAATCGGCCGACCGGATGCGAAACACTTTGATTTCTTTATTTGTATTACTTCTTGTTTTTCACTTCTATTTTCTCCTCTCTTCCTCCCTCCCTGGCGCTGGCGCTGAATAGTCTTCAGGAGAAGAGAGAGAGAGAGATAGAGACATAAATAGACTTCTGGCGGCTTGCTTGTCCTCATCCTCCTCTCCTCTAATTGGTGGTTATGTGTGCAGCAAGGGGGAAGGAAGCAGAGTGAATGTGTAATCATTTGGAGTCTCTTCTCCTTTAGATGTTTCATCCCTCTCTCTTTTTTGTTTGTCTAATTATATACTGAGCTCTGTTAACTCTGTGTTAACTGTACTGGAAAGAATGAGCGAGTGACAAAGAGAGAGAGGACAATGGGAAACAAAAAAAGGTGGAAAGATTAGAGCACCAGTAAACGTATTATCTAGTTTTCAGTATATGTATTCTAATATTCTTCCTAGTGTTGCTGCAAATGTGACAGGATATAAGCTTCTTTTTAAATGCAGAAAGGAGATTTTCACCTCTTTGACTGAGGAGGTTGTGTGTGTGTGCGTGTGTGTGTGTGTGTGTGTGTAATATGTTAGTTTCCTTCCTTCCCTAAGCAGCCTGCTCCCTCATGGGAAAAC
Source organism: Sander vitreus (assembly GCF_031162955.1). NCBI lineage: Eukaryota > Metazoa > Chordata > Actinopteri > Perciformes > Percidae > Sander > Sander vitreus. The sequence goes on from NC_135866.1 coordinate 9,729,604, forward strand.
ACAAGTCTTTAACCTTGTCTTCCTGCAGACAGTGTGGGACCGGCCATGCTGCTGCCATTTCTCTTTGTACCCATCTGTAACAACTCTCTGACACTGCGTCCTGTATCTGTAATTCATGGAATGTAAACACACAGTTGAGATATATGTAGGAATGTGTTTGGGAAAGGGTGATAATTCATTAATTAATTCAATAAAGTTGAATCAGAATCCATGCAATAGTGTCTGATGTGATTATTTACAGTGTGTATCTACATATAACTCATATTCAGTGATGTTTCACTCCAGAAAAGACTTCCAACTCCATCCTTCCTCTTTTCTAACAGTAAACTACCTCTGTCATTTAGTACCTCATGTCCATTTCCCCCACTCCCTAGTCTCTCTGTATTATTCATAGAAAAGCACTCAGTCCATACAGTGGTGCAGAACAGTGGATGTGATGTAATGGTGGCTGCGAGCGTGGCTTCAGACTGTCATGTGGGAAGGATTCATGCGACAGGAGAAAACGCTCATTTGTTCGGTTTTGTTGGTGTTGCCAACAGATAATGGCTAAAGGGATTGGACATGGAGCACATGATAAAAGTATACTTTTTTTAGCAGTTTAAATACAGAAAATCACAATCCAAAGACCTGCAACCCGCACATTGTGCAAATGTTGAGATGTTGGGGAGGAGGGGGGCAGCAGTAGCTCAGTCTGTAGGGACTTAGCTTGGTGACCGGTTTATGTCCCTGTGTGGACTGGTAGCTGGAGAGGTGCAACTTTACCTCCTGAGCACTGCTGCGGTAACCTTGAGCATGGCACTGATGCCATGACATACATATGTGTATATGTGTAATAACAGCAGAGTGTAACATTTTCATTTCTCATTAAAATATGTCTTCTTTTTCTTTTATGTTAAAAGAAAAGGAAATGGCGTGTAGATGCAGCTAAACGTCCACATCATTGTGTGATCATGCTGTGTGATAAAATATTTTCACTCACGAAGAGCACTGAAACAGCAAAACTAATAAAAGTGTTGCTGAAACATCATTTCACAGCACTTTGAAGACCTGAAACCCGCCCATGATGAGCCCGGTTGTGCAGATGTTGGGGGGGGGGGGGCAGCAGTAGTTCAGTCTGTAAGGACTTGGCTTGGAGGGTCGCTGATTCAAGTCCTGGGGTGGAATGGTAGCTGGAGAGGTACCAGGTCACCTCCTGGCTACTGCTGAGGTGCCCTTGAGCAAGGCACCGAAGCCCCTGCTCTGGGCCCATGGCATCGCCCCATTATTGCCTGTATAAGGTCCTTTTTGTGCATGTGTGTGTAATGTATAATAGCGGAGTTGGAAATGTAATTTTCATTTATTCAATCATTGAAGTATGTCTTCTTCCTCTGTATGTTGAAAGAGAAGGAAATGGCGTGTAGATGCAGCTAACAGTCCACATCACTGTGTGATCATGCTGTGTGAAAACATATTTTCACTCACAAAGAGCACTGAAACAGCAAAACTAATAAAAGTGTTGCTGAAACATCATTTCACAGCACTTTGAAGTGATACTACCGCCATCTAGTGTTTAAAGAGTTTCTTTTACACAACTTCATGTACAAGCGGATCATTTGTTCTGTAATATGGAAATGACAAATAGTTTACAGTTAATTATTATTTTTCCCAGTATAGTATTTACAGTATAGTATTTTTCCTATATTATGATTTTAACTTATCCTGGATCTACAATGTTCTTTTTACTTTTTTGATTTAAAAATAACTTTATGCTTTTTATCACCTCTTTACTCACAGTGAAGCACTTTGTAACCCTGGCTTTGGTTTTGTATATTTAAAGCACTATATAAATAAAGTTGAACTTAAATCAAGTATAGTTCAAGCAAGTAGAAAGCTGCCTCGCCATAAAAATCACAATCTCACTGCTGTATTTTACAGATAGAGATGAGAGGAAAGGAAATCAAGATGCTCAGCTTCAAAGTGTACGTAGGTTATATCTCATTGTTTAAAAGAAATTCCCCAGGTTCAGGTTCCCCTGAATTAATGGCTTCTACGCTTCACTAAATTTAATATAGGAATAGTTTTAAAAGTTCTGCCCTCTGTAAAGTGAGATAGTGTAACTTTTTGAAAGTAAAAATAACACCTTTTACAAATTAAAAGTTGACTTCATAAGCAGAAGAAGCCCCCTTGCTGAAAGTAATTCACTCAGAGGTTTTGATGCTGGGGGGGGGGGGAGGGACACATGGTAAGATGTCCTTTTCAACATCAAACACTTCATTTCCTGCATTCTGATGTATTTTTATGCACCAATTTCAGCCTTTTCCTCATCAATGAAATGTCACAGTACTTCCTCCTCCAACTGTGCATCTTACATGTCGCACTTTTTGCGTTTAGGCTACATGTTTCACTTACATGTGGCTCTTTGTAGCTTGGCTTATTTGAGGCTAATGCGCATGTAGGCTACTTGATTCTTGCTGTTCGAAGTTTAAACATCGTTGCGTCTATGAGTTGCGTTAGCAGTTCGTCGAAATAAAAGTCATCTGCTACTTTTCATGTTTTTGTTTGGGGGCGACAAATGCACATGTTCTAAATTTTGAAGGGACTTGTCATATCTTCACCTATGGCTGCAGCCTTATTTGTTCTGGTTTAGATGTTAGCGTTAGATAAATATCACTGCTGACATTTGAGTGGGTTTGCTGAATTCATAACTCTTCTCTACTTATGCTTCTGTTATACTCTGCTGTTGTTACTGTTTTATCAGTCACCATTATTCCATAATTGTCCCATGTGGCTACAGTGGCCATTGTTCAGAAAAAAGTACATAGTCTCCCTTAAATCTTACAAATTAAGTAAAGAGTCTTTTGAGTGATGCAGCGGTGTCCTTCATCATGTGTGTTTATTTAAAATTCTGGACAAAATTCAAAGGTTTTCCAAAACACACAATATGTCATGCTGGAATATGGAAAAAGGTGTGCACAAATTTTTTTTCATTTGATGTCATGGTGCAGCCAAAGAATGTGACACCTTGGGGGTAAATATTTGTTTATTATTATTATATGGTAGCTTCAAGGATGTGTTCTAACGAGCAGATACAGAATTTATTTTCTATGTGACATTGTAATAGCAAGCTTTTCTACTTTTAAACAAAGGTGGGGTTTAGAGAATAATCTTGTATTAAAAAGAAGTCAAGGATGTCTGGCCTTTTAAAGGTATTTAAAACATATGTACTTTAAATTGTTCTTCAAGAAATGATAGCTCCTTACCTTAGTTAAAGGACACAATGTTTATAGTCTCGCATTGCCAGCCCCTGCATAAAATCATTACACTTTATTACACTATTACAGCTGATGTCAGCATTTGTGTCAACATGGAAATACCTGTTCTACGTGCTTTAAATAAAGAACTTTTATGACTTCCTCATGCTGATGTCACAGGACTTTCACCGCTTTGTGTTTTGATCACGGCACAAAAAAATCTCCAAAGCTGGAATTTCTCACCGGGACAAACCAAACCAGTGATATAAGATAGAAGCTGGCATGCTGCCGAGGAAATTTACACGTGTGGTAATTTGAGTTCTGTGTAATACAACACACAGAGATTAGTGTTTTCATTCAGAGAGCTGTAACAATTTATCCTTTTTTTTTTAAACAAAACTTTAATGATTCTATATTACAACATGTACACATACAACATATTATAAATGCAAAGAATATAAAACGTGTATTATTCAAGGCTCTTAAAACTGAGCTGATGCCTGTATTGTGTTACTTTTTTCCCTTAAATTAGCTTCAAACAGGAGTTCACTGAAGCGTTATTGAAACATCACTGGTTACTGGATAACAGGCAGAAAAACTGGTTGGGCTCTCTTCAAAAAGCAGAATAGCTTTATTCCTGCGCTTGTGAGGTCTTGATGTGAACCATTTGTGCTTTACTCCTGCAATGAGAATTGATCCAGTTATAATTTTAGCCATGCTCTTGTGTAAATACATTCCACAGCCTGCAAAATGATGCTGTTTCTTAGTTATGTTGCTCAATCTCTTAGCTAATAATCATACCTTAAGCGGTTGATATAGTCCATCACCCAGTGTAAAGCAGGATTGGTGCATGCTTGACCCTTCTTTGTGTGGAAACTATAGAACAAAAAGGGAAAGAATCAAAAATGAACATTTATACACTTATGATGAACCCTAATGTTATATGTCTTGTGTGTTATTTATTCTCTGGCTGAGAAGGAGGAGTGATACTCACATGATGGCATTGATAGGACACAGCTCTGTGACAGTCTGGACCGAGTAACCCTTGATTTTAGCAAATGGTATTTTGAGCGCCATGTAATTTCGACAGCATCCATAGCGCACTGTGAAAAAAAAGAAAAGATGATTAGATACTGGAAAATAAAATAAAAAAAATGAAGTGAAATTTTGATAAAAGAAGTATTCAGATAATTCTCTTGCGTAAAAGTAGCACAGTGTAAAAATACTCTGTTACAAGTAAAAGTTGGTATTCAATGCTACTTAAGTAAAAGTACAAAAGTATTAGCATTGAAATATACTCAAAGTACCAGAAGTAAAAGTACTCATTATGCCAAATGGGCCATTTCAGAATAATATATTTTATATTACTGGTTTATAATATTGATGCATTCATGTGTACTTCACTTTAATGTTACAGCTGGTAAAGGTGGTGCTAATTGTAATTAGGGCTGGGCAATATATCGATATTATATCAATATCGATATATGAGACTAGATATCATCTTAAATTTTGGATATTGTAATATCCTGATATGACACAAGTCTTGTCTTTTCCTGGTTTTAAAGGCTGCATTACAGTAGAGTGATGTCATTTTCTGAACACACCAGACTGTTCTAGCTGTTCTATTACTAACCTTAACCCACAGAGTTATTATATCAACATAACTGATTATTTATCAAAAATGTCATTGTGTGCATATTTTGTCAAAGCACCAATTGTCAACCCTACAATATCGCCACAATATCGATGGTATTTGGTCAAAAATCTCGGGATATTTGAATTTCTCCATATCGCCCAGATCTAATTGTAATTACTTTATATACTGCTGAGTAGCTTACCTTTGATAGTAAATGTATTATATTTTGTAATAATCTAAATTTGGAAAGTAACTTAGGCTATCAAATAAATGTAATGGAGTACAAAGAACAATGCCTCCAAAATGTAGTGGAGTAGAAGTATGAAATAAAATGTCTGTTTATCATAGCCAGATTTGTGTGGATGGAATTAACAAACAAAATAACAAACAATAAAAAACTAATTAATAAAACGCTATTTAAAAAAAGAAAGAGATGGAGGATACCCAGTCCATACCTGCAGCAGATGCGTTTGTGGCCAGTAGACAAACAGTGAGGAGCGTGATCACCATCACTGTAGCTTTGATTGACACCATGTCTTCCTCTGAGCTGAGCTGTTGGTTTAGGTGGAGTCAGAGAGGCTGTGACCCAGCTGGTGATCACAGCCTCCTCTTATATTCCTCGTAGGAACAGGAAACTTCCACACTCATGAAATATCACACCACCACAGAAAAACTCCCCTCACTTTCCCCAATGCAAGAGAAGGGGAAGATGTGGGGGGGAATATATCACACTCACACACACACACACACACACACACACACACACACACACACACACACACACACACACACACACACACACACACAGTATTGTCATTCACCTGTATGTGAACCAGAAGAAGTGCGGATTTTTCTGCGTGCGTGTTTATTATTAACAGATATCAGTTTGAAAAAGTATGCAAAAATTGGATTGGATTTTACTGTCAATTTAAATGGAATAATGCTGTTGAATTTTGGTTTAGCAAAATAACAAAATGTAAATGAATAGAACAGGAACTCAATTTCACTTGGCATGTTGGCCTAATGTATGTGAATAAAATGAACAGAATTGAAGATAATAATTAACCAGTTCAACGGACAAACATGTCAGGTCACACGTGTTAGGGTTTCCCATCACCACACCTTGATACAACAAAGAGTCCAGTGCAACATGGGAAGTAACTCAGGTGTGACTCCGCTCTCAGTCAGTTTCACTATGCGCTACTTCTGTTAAAGGCAGAATATATTTAATCACAGCAAACTATTTGAAGAATAAAAGATTCACTGAAGACCTCATTGAGCCCTGCCTGAACGTGGGACCCTATAAGTAGGTTGCTTTGAGGTTATTTTCTAGGTCAGAGGAACACTTATTATATACTCAAGAACCATGCATCAAAGGAAAAAAGTGCACGGTGAGCACTGAAATAGGTCATGAAACACTTAATGTCAGTTTAATTGTGCATCTCAAACTTTCCACCAAAACCACAACATTGAAAATTGAAATGCAACAACTCATCACTGATTTCCTGCAACGTGCATTTTCACAGCATTACAACTCAACTTAATAACAGTATTGTCTCTGATGTAGGTTAATAATGATACGTTTATTCATATACTGTAGCACCTTTCAAAAGCAGTCGTCACAAAGTAATCCAGGCTACAACAGAAAACACAATAGCAAGTACAAAACAGAACAAAATACATGAAATCAAACATCAAGCTAAAAACAAAAGACAATAAGAAAAAAAAAACTAAACTAAAGCAAGTCAAAACAGATTTGATCTTGAGCTGCTTTTTAAAAGTGTCCACAGATCTGAGGTCCAATGGGAGAGAGTTCCAAAAGTTTAGGAGCTACAACCTCAACAGCACAGTCTCCTTTAGTGTTGAGCCGAGTGAGGAACAAAACCCGATCAGAGGAGCTCAGAGGCCTGCTGCTGATGTAGGGCTGCAGAAGGTTCAGGTTCAATCCCTGGCCCAGTCTCATGTCGAAATGTCCTTGGGCAAGATCATGAAACCCAAATTGCTCCCGATGCTGCGCCGTGAATGTGTGTAATATTTATCTGATGAGCTTGGATGGCAGTCTCAGTATAAATGTGTGCGAATGGTAAATATGTATGTAATAGGGCTTTGAGTAGTCGTTAAGACTAGAAAAGTGCTATTTAAATACTGTCCATGTACATATGAGTTATTGGTCACTGTAATTGTTTCTCCTGTTCAGAATGGACTCAAATGTAAGTGATGGAGGGGGACAAACTCTTCAGTTGTCATTCAGGGGTCATGCTTTAAAACAGACTTTAAAAATGTGAACCTTTCCTTTTCGTGAGAACAAGACATGAAATGACACCTACTTACAGAGAGGAGAAGGGGGCTTGAGAACAACACTCAATTGTGGACTTTCAATATGCCTTTTTCACAGCCCACTCTACTACCAGTGAGGAGAGCAGACATAAATGCTGAAATTTATCATGTGAAATAACCAAAACAGTTAGATATTTGATCTGAAAATGTATTAAGGACCCATTGCTCATAATAAGGAGTTGATTGAGCAGACATTTTGACTTGTCATCATACAAAAAGCAAGTCTTACTAATGGCATTAACGATCGTTCTGTTCTATTTGACCCACCAAGCCATGACAGTGTGACAGTCTGACAGTGTGACAGTGTGACATTGTGACAGCGAAATACCACAATACCAGGACCCTGAAACTGAAGCAGCATAAAGGAATTCTGACATTATTCTTTGTATATGTACTGTGACATAACAAAATGTCTTATGTGAAAAGGCTTTTTTAAAACGACCGAAACAAGGACTTTGTCTTTCTCCTATAAAATAATGTCTTCATAAGTGATGAAAAAGAAGATGTTTTATTATGTTTAAAGGTAAAGTGTGTTCCGTTTGATTTGACTCTGACTTGCTTGTCATTACTTTTGCTTGGTGGTCGTATCTGCATTACCCCAGTTCTATAATTTGCATTTTATTGTATCTATACAAATGTTTGTAAGCAATGGTGATGGGTGATATTAACCAGTGCCGATTGACAAATTATATAATAAGTATAGGCCTATAAATGATCATTTGATTGAGGACAATAGCTACAATGAAAACACTGTGCGGTCATAATTGCAGACGAAATGTATTTTTTATGTTGCCTCATAATGCCTCGTAAAAAAGGTCAGCAGGATGTTTGTGAGGTAAGGTTTGGGGTTGCTGTCAAACCATTAGCCTATATTGTATGTTGTATAATTCTTGTTCTCAGCTTGCTCTTGAAAAATAGATCTCAATGAGTTAACATCATAATATTAACATCGCTGTAAGAATTATTCAGATATTAAGAAAAAAGTAGCAATACCATAACATAAAAATACTCTATTCAAATACTCTATTCAAAATGTTACTTAAATAAAACTATTCAAAAAGTTCTTTTCATTTTAATATAGTTGAAGTATCAAAAGTAAACGTGTGCAAAACAGCTCCTGTCAGTGTTAATATATGGTTATAGCAAATATTAACCACTTTATATACAGCTGGGTTCTTTACTTCATGAAAATATATCATGTTTCATAAACTGATCACATGTTTTGTGTGTGAAATCGGAATATTCTAAGTAACTACAGCTCTCAAATAAATGTAATTGAGTAAAAAGTACAATATTTCCCTCTGAAATGTAGTGGAGTAGTACAAATACCTCCAATTTGTATAGAAGTACAGCACTTGAGTAGATGAACATAGTTATATTCATAGTTATACCTCTGCTTATTAAATAAAGTTAAATAAATGATGTCATTTTAAAGGTAGCTTTAAAGTGTTTACATTCAAGGACTGAACAACATTTACTGTTATGTACATCGTTTTTGTAATATTCATAGTCAGCATAACATCATGCCAGTATCTTTAAAAATAAACATGCTTACTGCATCTCTGGATTGTTGTCTATTGACCCAGAGAAGAGGGGGTTTTGTGCCACTGTTGTGGTTAAAAGTACACTGTACCTGTATTTCCCGCTTGACCCGATTTCATTACATCGGTATTTCCAGCTATAGTTCCTAGTCTGTAGTAGGACATTACCTTTGGCATTTGAGTATTTAAACTTCACTGCCAGAGACAAACTTCATCAGTTTATACCATCTAAGAATCCAGTTCAGAAAACACATTCACTGCTGAAGAGAAGCTGCGTGACGATGGCAAAGCTTACTGTGTGGGTCTCCATTATGCTGGTGCTGCTGGTGGCACTGAGTGAAAGCAGTAAGTATGACATCAGCAGTTATTTACTGCACATGATATATTTCTCTTATTTTATTTATTTGGGAGAACACATGAGTTGTTGCCTGTATTTCAGATTCTGTTTTCACATTAAAGTGGCCCCTTAAATATGTTACTATGCTGAAATGTTTGTAATGTCTCTTCTTTAAAGGCCCCTTCTGCTGCACACAGTACCAAGAAAATCCAATCCCAGTGAAATTTCTGAAATACTACAGAATCCAAGAGGTCACAGATTACTGCAACATCAAGGCAATAATGTAAGAGAAAATAATCTGTGCATCAGCACACACTACCATAACAAACAGAAATATCGGCTCTGCATTTAGCAGTAATGTCCTAACTTCTTCCCTTGTTTTAATACAGTTTCAAGACATGGAGAAACAAACTTGTCTGTGCCGATCCTCACAGAAAGTGGGTGAAAATTGCACAGGAGTCTGTACCAGAGTAAGTTTACTTCTCTATACCAAGCTCTGAGCTAAAAAGAAAAAAACAGAACAGGCATCAATATTGAGTCAAGATGCAACAATTGTATGTGAATAAATGTGATGTTTTTTTTGTCTTTTTGTCTCTTTAAATAGAAAACATTGAGCAGCATCTTCACTCGTGGAGATCACCTGAGGAAAACAACTGAAAGACATACGATTAATATAAAGTAGGCTATTATTTCACAGCCAATGCATCTAATATTTTTTTGTATTACTTTAAAGCCAATAAATATAATATAGTTTTAATACTCTTGCTGTTTCTGTGTTTATCTATTTAAGTACCTAGAGCTTATGGTTGTTTTTTTTAATAATATTTTAAATACCACATTACAATTTCTAAATAGCCATGCCAAAATGTTGCTGAAGTAAACATGCATTAGTAGTAGGCATAGTGTACTCAAGGGTCCTACTGTAAGTAAAAATACTTTGTGATCAATTGAGGAGGAAAGGAAGGAAAGAAGTAGCAAAAGAGAAGAAGGAATAATAAAAGAAATAAAGATAAGTGATAGAAACACATAGGAAGACAAGAAAAGAAAGAAAGAAACAAACAAAGAAACAAAGAAACAAACAAAGAAAGATGGGAGGAAAATGGGGAAGTAAAGTAAGCTTAATATATATATATATTTACTAAAGTGTTGTACTTGCTATAGCACATATAGCAAGTACACCACTTTAGTAAATATATATTTTCAGTTGCCACTTTATTAGGTAAAGTTAAAACTAATGCAGTGTACTACAACAGCCCTACAACAGCGGACAAAGTATTGTAAACATCACTTGGATATAAAGCCTAATGTAATAGCCTGCAATTCACAACAGCACCACAAACTTCTCCAACATGACCATAAAGTTAAATACGTTGAGTTTCAACAAATACCGAACATTTCTACTTTCTGACTGTTCTATAAGCAACATTTGCATGATAATAATAATGTAATTTTCATCATCAAACACTTAGCGTGTGGACAGTAAAGTGTGTAATTCATGGTATCAACAGTAGGTGGCGGGAGTGTTCAGCAGCACAGGAAGGATTCACTTTTTGAATGAACTGCTGGATGTCCAAGCGGAAGAGAATTTACGTGTATTTCATACTCAGCAGGATTATATGCCTGGTTTGGATATACCTTAATTGTTAATCATAACGAAATCTGTCATGCTTTTGGATAAAAAACTCGGTGTGCTTGTGGTGACGTTAATGGTTGTGAAACCATGATAAGATGAAGCGATACGGAGATGCTAACTATACATCTGTGTGCACAACAAGCTAGCTGAAGCTATCAGTTAGCTGCTGTGTTTTTATGAAGAATAAGAGCTAACTACGAGGGGAAAGATGCTTAAAAGAGGACAATGGTAAGATATAGAAACGTATAGGAGAGCAACATAATTACCTGCTATGTTTGTTACAATGCAGTTTAGTTATGGAGACACATTCATGCAGCTTTTCGTTATATTTCGCTGTTATTGCGGTTGTGGGTTAAAATATGAATTTGTGCTTATCACTTAAGCTAGGCGTGTAACCACAAAGTATGTTCTCCCCCTAAAAGACACTTTTACTTACATACAAACAATGGTGTAACAATATACCCATTGTTACATTATATTACATTAATATTTGTAGACTTATGATGGAAGGTGAACTGATATTGTTTGATTTGATTGGGTTCTGTCATAAAATAGCAGTACACACGTAGCTGTAACACCAAATATTCACAAAACAAAAAAAGAAGAAAAAACAAAAACACTATACAGTCACAGATGAAAACCACAATTATACACAATCTCATTCATATTATATATTTCTTTTGTTTTTAGGTGTAACACAAATGTACATGGAGGCCATGAGGATGGTCACAGCTGGCTGAGGTTTATCCACTGACACAGCAGGTTCATCCAGGTTGAAAAGAAGCAGGAGCCATGAAAGAAGGTACAGGGTTCATACGTTTTGAAAAAACCTGGAAAAGTTTTGGAATTTGAAAAATGCAAATTCCAGGCCTGGAAAGGTTATGGAAATATAAAAAGACCCAGAAAGTTTTGGAAAAGTCATGGAATTTTTTTTTAAACACAGCATAATAATATGTGATTAATAAATGTATTTCACGTCGTCTTAACCTCAACGTTCTATTCGGGGCGCGATATTACGAATCCCACTATGAACCACATAAATTGTCATTCGTTTTATTGTTAAACCTCTGAGGGTAAACTTTAACACAGATTTTTATTCTTATATATATATATATATATATATATATATATATATATATATATATATATATATATATATATATTAAAATGCGTATGTACCCTGCAGGTAGGGCAGAGTGCGGAGGCGAGGCTCTGTTTGAGGACCTGGAATTCCCCTCTGACGACACGTCCCTGTTCTCTGACAGCTCCACGCCCATCGCCAAATTGCAGGGTGACATCACCTGGCTACGCCCGCAGGTCAGATCCAGTGCCAAAGGGGAAATGAGGAAAATCTGCTGTGTGTGTTTTTGCATGGGTTGAATGTTTTCATGCTGTTGTTCAGATCAAAATAATTTTTCATATTCAGTGGCTCTCTTCCCTTTTGGCTTCCGACCCATACTCTTGCATCACCTGTCACAGGCTAATCTGTTGATTTGATTATGAAAGAGTGCCTAGAAGTTGTTCTGTTCTGTTCTGTATTTCACTAAAAGCAAATACCTGTATATGAACCTTTTTTATGTCTGTGTATTATCTTGTAATTCAAACAAAATATACTGTGACAAAACAATGTTTTAAAAGGCCCTGACCTAATTGGTAACAACTTCTAATTCAAGTCGTAACTAATATTTATTGAGATCAACATTATTTGCCTACGTTCAGTTTAACCACTTACTGTATAATGAGAAGTTTCTCATTGTTTTCAATTCCCCCCAAAACCCAAATCCCAGGGTTATTTCAAGTCTTCTTTAAGTCAGTGTGTCTCAATTTATGTCTATTTCACACTTTCAGGAAATCTGCCAGTTGCCAGCTCTGTTCCCTGACGACATCAACCTGGGTCATGCAAAACAAGGCTTATTAGGAGATTGCTGGTTCCTCTGTGCCTGCACCTTCTTGCTCAAGAGCAAACATCTACTAAACAAGGTAGAGCAACTGTATTATCATTTAGATTTGATAGATTGGTTAGACAAAGTTGCAGTAAATAAGCATGCTATCTACAGTATCTCCTATACTGCTGTGTTGATTTAGTCCGTGACTCTCTGTAGGTGTTGCCACCAGACCAGCCCCAGTGGGGTGACAGCAGGTACAGGGGCTCCTTCCAGTTTAGTTTTTGGCAGCAGGGACACTGGACAGAGGTGACCATTGACGACCGCCTGCCCTGTATCAATTCCAGTCTCTGCTTCTCACGTTGCCACTCCCCCACTGCCTTTTGGGTAGCCCTGTTGGAGAAAGCCTATGCCAAGTAAGTAACCTTTAGAATTTCCTGTCTTATCTCTCAGTTTAATCTACTATGAACTAGAGTTGTTCCGATGCCAGTAACGGAAAAGCCTCCGATACTGCCTAAAATGCTGGTATCGGTATTGGCGAGTACTCAAATATATGCACCGATCCGATACCACATCATTTAGCCCAGAAGAAAATCTTCTTCAAAGTAGTTTATTTGTTCTTTTTCCGTCATGACTGACTGTCAAACTAGATCATAAAAAACAGTTATATTATTATATGACATTTATTCTCTGTATGTATTTGTTTCACAAAGGGTTTAACCTGAGGCAGGCCGTACAACAATGATTGCAATCATATTCCATCCATACAGGGTTAGCTGTTAAAAACAATATATAGGCTATATTCGGTACTCAATATCAGCGGATACTGAAGTTCAGGTATCGGAATCGGGAAGGAAAAATGGTATTGGAACATCTCTACTATGAACAACACAATGAACCTTCTAATGCATTCCCCTTCCATCCTCTCTAGGCTTCACGGCTCATATGAGCGGCTGTGGGCAGGGCAGGTGTCTGAGGCCCTGGTGGATTTGACCGGCGGCGTGGCGGAGCGCTGGAGCTTGGGAGAGTCCGAGGAGGAGCAGAGACTAGAACAGGACAGTGACCAGGTCAGGAGGAGAAGGCTGGACCTGAACCTTCTGTATCCAGTGAAAGACGAGTGTGCGCTCAGCTGCTCCACTCACAGCAGTCCCGGAGGTCAGAAAGAAGTGTTTTCATGCAGACACAAGTGATTTTGATCATGTATCACATCACCTGATGACCTCGATGACTGTTGTAGGTGCCAGTGAGCTGGGTCAGTACCACGCGCTGACTGTCATGGAGTGGTTGGATGTGAAGACGGTGTCAGGGAGCAAAGTACTTCTGCTCAGGATCAGAAACCCCTGGGGAAGATGCTGCTGGGGAGGGGCCTGGATGGGGAGGTAGGCATGTGTGTCTGTTTATGTGTGTCATAGTTAAGATTTAGTGATAGTCAAGAAATGAGTCTTCAGACTACAGTCGTTGCCAAGGATATGACCAATGCATTGACTAGTACTACTACAAAATGTTATATTGCGAATATCGATTATGAATATTGCGATATCGATTTCAATTTCGATATTTTCAAACATATGTACATTTATAAGTTATGGGAAAACGCATCAAAATAGATTAATAACAAATAAAACAAGTTTTCTTACAACACAAGGTTTATTTCAACTGACTGTCATATTGGACTGGTACAACATGAATACATAAATAACGACCATGTCTACAGAACAGGATAACTTTTCTTTCGCTTCTCTGATTCATTCCGTTTTGTTGTCTCTATTTCTTAACTTACACAGTCACTCTGTCCAAATATGCACACACGTCACGTGGTACGCTCCATAGGGTTTGAGCACGTAGTGGACCCGTGCACTAACATGCAAGTGGCACGGTAACTGGCCAATGAAACATGATCATTGTAGCGTTTCAGGCGGGCTCTAAATCGAACACAACTAAGCCACACAGCCAACGTACGGGACGCAGCGCTCCACAAAATAAACAAAATATTGCGTAGTTATCGCGACACTTTCGATATAATATTGCGCAACGTGATATCGAGATAACGATATTGAGTCGATATATCATGCACCCCTAGCGTTGACATTGTAACTGTACCTCAAAGTGTTGTTATGAATGGTTGTTGTGAATAGATTTCTTAATGGTCAACAATATCAAACCTCACTACATAAATAACTGTATACATCAAGTTGGAAGTCTGCACCCAGGGTGGCTGGCTAGAAAGTCCAGAGAAAGTGAGTTGTAGCGCCTCGCAGACTAGATTTATTGTATATTTGAAAAGCCTTTTAGGCAATCACATGTACACACCTGTAAAATCCACAAGTCTGCAAGTCCTGGGAATTCCAGACATTTGGATACAGCCACAGTCTGCATTCACTCAATCTACCTCTTTGTCTACAGTGGTGTGGGTTGGAGAGCTGTGGACCCTGTTTCTGCTTTGGACCTACAAGTCAGGGTGGCTGAGGGCGAGTTCTGGTTGGATGAAACAAAATTCCTGTCCCAGTTTGATGATGTCACAGTGGGCTACCCCATCAATGCTGAGGGGCACCTAAAGAGCATATATACTGGTAATTCCCCTATTTTGCCAAAGAATGTTTTAAACGTACAGACCTGTTTGGAGCCCCCTTTTATTTATTTTTTTTATTTTTTTTTAACCCTGACAACTCTTCTCTCCCACAGGAAATCTGCTGACACACAACCACCAGCTGGCTGGCCGGTGGATGAAAGGACACTCCGCCGGTGGCAGCCGAAACAGCAGCAGCTACGGCAGCAACCCAAAATTTTGGCTCAAAGTGTGTGAGAGAGGAGAGGTGCTGGTGTCCCTGCTACAGCATAGAAAATGGAGAACCACGGAGAAATACGCACAAACGCCACTCGAGGAGAGCAACAACACAACACACCAGCACTACCAGGCTATCGCTCTACACATGTGGAAGGTTTGTGCCATCACTTATAGGACAAAAAAAGGTTTGTGCTTGTGTCTTTGCGTCATGTCACTCGCTTTTCTCTGTCACTAGGTGGAGAAAAGGCGTTTTAATCTAAGCCGGATGTTGAACAAACCTCCTTGTTCTTCTACTCACTGCCACGCCTACGAAAGAGAGGTGGTTCTCCATGGGCAGCTGGAGCCTGGATACTACCTGCTCATCCCCAGCACCTACCAGCCAGGAGCTGAGGCTCGCTTCCTCATCAGGGCCTTTTCCTCCACTTCCACATCCCTCAGGTAAAGACTAGTTTACAGATAGAGAAAGTCAACAAGCTCATCTTATCTATGTAAAAAAGGTTATGTTTCTTTTTTTGTAATCAGGTTTGAACTAACAGTTCAGGTACTTTTGTGTGTGTGAGTGTGTGTGTGTGTGTGTGTGTGTATTTTCTATGGATCCCAAAAGGTGTCATGGAGGGGGAAAAAACTCATCGGTGCACAAACTTTATTAATTAATTCTCTCAAATCAGTAAAATCGGATGCACAACTGAACAGAACATAACGTTAAACAATAGGTTACATTTAACACATTTCAAATCAAATCAAAACAAAACTGGGAGCAGAAGCACACTATCCCTGAAATCCCAGGAAATGTACTTTTCGTGTTTTTTTTAAAGCTACATTGTGTACGAATTTCTCCCATCTAGCCGTGAAATTGTATATGACAACCAACTGAATATTACTTTCTAGCCCTTCCCATTCAGATCGCGTTTCAACTGCTATGGTGGCCGAACCCGACATTAGCTCTTACAGCCATCGTCAACTGGCGGCCCGCGGGCCACATCCGGCCCGCCAAAGCGTTTAGCCCGGCCCGCAGAATAATCATGAATTCAGAAAATGTGAAGAGGAAAAAATGTGTTCTGTTATTTAGCATTCCAAGCATTTACAGCAGGTAACATTACACAGCTAGAGCACAAACCCAGCCCAATCGGAAGGTTGGTGGTTCGATCCTTGGCCCTGCAGTCCCATGTCGACGTGTCCTTGGGCAAGACACTGAACCCCAAGTTGCCCCCGATGCTGCGCATCGGAGTGTAAATGTATTTGAATGTTTATCTGATGAACAGGTGGCACCTTGAACGGCAGCCTCGTATTAATGTGTGTGAATGGTTCCTGTACTATGTAAAAGCGCTTTGAGTAGTCATTAAGACTAGAAAAGCGCTATATAAAAACAGTCCATTTACATGGATATATGGATTACATGGACATACCGGGATTCTGTACAGCGATGCGCTCCACACACACAGCTGAGCCGAGATGTGTGTGCGTTAAAACACGCAGTATCTGACTGGGAACGATACAAAGAGGATTACCAATAAAACCTTTGTGAGTAAAAAGTCAATACTTATCAATGCACTCACCTGTATAGACAGGCATAAACATATAGAAAGCGATATTTCAATCTGCTCAGTCCACTCTTGTCCACCGCCCTGTTTTACACGAACACAGCTCTAATTCTTATAAATGTAACGCTGGCTGAACGAGCCATCCTCTCCGCTGGAGCGGTAAACCTATGGATGTATTATAAGACCAAAACGGATGCATGTGGCTATTTAATATGCACGTGAATGACGCGATCGTTATGTTTGTGTTCTTCATTGTTGATGATGATGCTGGTTGTATTATTTTGCAACAGCATCGTTTCATTGCAAATGGGGCATACATGACGAATGCGTAGCCTGCTTATCAGTCCACTCATCATTAAAGCTGGGCTTTTCCACATCAACTTTTCGCTTCAGCCTCTTTGACAGTGACATTTTTACCTAACAGCCAATTCTTTCTGCAAGCATTTTCCACCAATCAGGACGCTGCATACTACAACCATGTTTCCCTAATCACAGACTTTAACCATCACTCCTCAGTGAACTGTCTCCTAGTCTGAGATCTTTTTGTTAAAGAGCTAGTTATCATTATGGAGTTTCCATGTTTTTTAGGAGTTTGCTCACACTAATACATTTTTACAGACAGGGTTTTCATACAATGAAACAAATTTCAAACAAGAATAGGCGTATTTGGTATAAATTCATTTTATTTTCTTTATTTGGAAGTCCAGCCCCCGGAGTGTCTGCTTAGAAACATTCTGGCCCTTGGAAAAATGTAGTTGATGACCCCTGGTTTACACGCAGCTGTTCTAGCCACTCCGATATTAACTTTGGGCTTGTTGCTTTGCCTGTCGCGTTGTCGTTTTAATTCTCTTTTTCCCTCCCGGCTGGCATTCGTCACGGTGCCACTGAGTCTAAAAGCGCGAAAGGCGGAGGTATGTCCCTCCTTTGGCTAAGGTATTTTAAAGGTGGAGGCGCTACATGGCGGCCGTCATTCGAGCGACTCGCCTGTATGTATTCTGAATGATTCTAAATGGCAGATTCTATGCTTACGCAAATACTTTGATTAGTTGGTGGAAGTAATGAGCACATATTTGTGAAAGAACAAAGGGGTTTTTGCTAAGAATCCACTCAAAAAATTACACAATGTAGGTTTAAGTTGTAACTTCAGCTACAGTCAAAATGCATTGGTTATAATTTAAGCATGACTAAATGCAACAAGGAGAAATATGCATATACCTATGGGTTCCCAACCTGACTGCTTTAGTGTATTGTTTGGTGGTATTAATAATTATTAAGGACACAAAAGAACACCGTTTATGTTAACAAACATTAGCATGAACATGACATAAACTTTGTATGAAGCTTGAACTGCACTATCCATTGCCTGGATCTGTCTTCTATGATCTCTACATTTTTGCAACATGATTTATTCAGTTGATATCCGGCTTTATTCTTTATTTGTGCACACAAATTATTTCTCCATGATTTCCCATAAAAATAAATGGCCGCAAGTAAATGGTGACATCTGCTGGTCAATTTGTTACCCCACACATGTTTTGATGGATTTACCTACTAAAATGTTTCGCCATGTAAGGTGCTGTGATTGAATTCCTGACATGACAATGTTGGTTTCCTCCTCAGTGCCCTGAAAAGTCCAGCGCCTTCCCTGCCATTGACGACAGATGGAGAGTGGGAGACCAGTTACTTCCGGGGCTCGTGGGTTGAGGGAAAGACAGCCGGAGGAAGCAGGAACTTCCTCTCTCACTGGCAGAACCCTTGTTTCCCTTTTACAGTGTGTGATGAGTCAGCAGTGACATCAGGAGTTAATGTCAGGATTACCCTGCACCAGAGCCGCCCTGACACTGACCTGCACCCTATTGCCTTTCACATTTATAAGGTCAGTCAAATGTTAATACAAAATGAACGTAGGGGTTAATAACATATGTGTGCTGATGCGACCGTTCTCTGGGATATGTTTTCATCCTAATCGAATGTGTCTCTAGCATAGACAGTATATAATGGACCAACAGATCCCGTTGCTCTGGACAGAGACCGGTGAAGGATATTAGAAGCACTTTTCCGGTGAGTGCTGAGCGTTACTGCGCAGCCTCCAACTGAGAGAGAGAGATGACATAGATGTGACGTGAGTCCGATTTTTCCCGCAAAGTCACAAAATGATTTTACGACTGGTAGACGGCGCTACAGAGCCCACATTCTGACGGGTCACAGATTTCAGGGTAACATCGGAAAAGCCTGTGTTAGTGAGTATCCAGCCAGGTAAAAGGTAGCAGGAGATGTCTTTATTTTATTTATTTTTTATTTTAGAAGTTATCTGCTGTAGTTATGGCTGATACTGGGGCAGGGTCAACACAGAAAAGAAGGAAATTAAACGAAGAACAACTAAAAGCTAAAAGAGAAAGTGACAGATGACGGGCGAAACCCCGGGTCTATCTAGGTCAGGCTTTCAGCAGATGGAGACAATTACCAGATTGTAAATGATTCAAAAACGTCCTCGAATTGCCCCTCAGGTATGGAATATGTCTATTTCATTCATAAAATAACTTATGCGTGATGTGGTTGTACGTCAGTAGCCTGTATTAACGCAGACGTTTTATTCCTTTTAGTCCATGTTTGTGTTGGCCTCCTATTTTCTTTTCCCTTGTCCCCCTGTACCTGTGTAAAGGGTTTCATAAAGCGCTATATTAATCTAAGTTATTACTACGTTGGTTGCTACAACAATCTCTTAATGCTTTGGCTCGTGACACAGTGACAGTGATAACGTTACCCGGTTTAGCTCACGAGACATCCAAAGTAGGCTACGTTACTGTATGCAACATTTGAAATGCGACGATGCATCTGTAACGTTTTCCTCTATTGTAAATTAATGATTTTCTGTCTGAGCAAAATATTCATGACCTCCTGGTAACGCTAACTCAGTAATCTACAGCGGGCAATACAGCACCGTCAAGAAAAGACCTTTATGACAGCAGGTGTGGTAAAAACACTACCGCTTTTGTCCAAAGCAGCCGCTAGAATCAACACAAACTGAAAGTTACATTCAGCCACTATAAATTATGCTGACTTTGCGAACACTACCACTGCTGTAAAATACTCAATATTGAAAAAGATTCTTAATATACTATACATTATAATAAAATAGCTAATTATTGTAAGTCTACAGTATCTCAGCATTTGATCTTCACTATGTATGCAGTACCCAGAAGGGGAATCCGAGCAGACATTACCCAGGAACGAGGATCCAGCAGCCAGTTGTGTTCCTCACTGCTACACCCAGGATGTCAGTCTGGCCTGCTGTCTTCCTCCTGGAGCTTACACCATAGTGCCCTCCACTTATCAGCCTGACTGCTCAGCAAACTTCACCCTCAACCTGGCTCGCAGAATACACAGGTTGGCTCTCTTCCTTTATCTTAATCTTGAACTCACAACGTGATTACGCAGATAATAGCTGTAGCTTCAGGTATTATTATTATTATTATTATTATTATTATTATTATTGTCAGAAATAATAATGGATGTATGTCTCTTTTAGGAAAGTGGTGAAAAGCCAGGAGAGGCTGGGAAGTGCCATTCAGGAGGTCAGTTAATTGAAGTAACTTAGTATTATGTAGTGCTAAAGGTGAAAAAAACTACTTGGCAACACTAGCTGACGAATCTTCGTTATTTCATCAGGGTGATTTACAGAATCTGTAAAAACACGACCTACAGTATATACTCTACAATAAGAATCTTTATCAGTTATCCATTGAGAGATAGACAAATAAATGGCTAAAGGACGCTGCACTCTTCACACAGAAATTTCAGAATAAAAGTGCACAACCGTATAGACCAACATTTTAAACCAATAATCAAAAACATTCAATCAAAAATGTATCAAAAACTTAATATTAGCTGCAGTCCTGTGGTAAAGAAACTTTCTTGTAACCTGTGCATCGTAGGTAGCACACAACACAACACAGTTGTGTCCAACAAAGCTCAACAAATCAAATGGTTGTGTTTTGGAAGGTTGATGTAGTATGAGGCAGACGGGGGCAGCAGCATGACAGCTAGTCCTGCCTCCAGGGAAGGAAATTCCCTTATGCTTACCCTAAATCAGATTTTTAAGTCTGTGATTGTGGTCAGAGGATGGCAGCACTGAATGATCGCTCTGTCTTGCTTTTGTCTCTTTCTGGGCGGCAGATCTCTCACATCTCTGTGATGCAAAGCTAGTTCTCTGGGACTGTTGCTGCTTCACTGACGTCAGCTCACCTCCCAGTGCCTCTTGGCCCATGATGAAAGAACCAGTTCTCCCATTCACCCTCACCATGGAGGCTGTGTGTGCGCGCGCATGTATGTGTATGTATGTGTACCGCCAGTGACTGAGAAGGCAGGCAGGCAGGCAGATATAGTGGGAATGTGTGTGTCGGGAATCCTGGAAACTCCTTTATGCTGAACCGCTGAGGCTCAGGGCTGTTGGGCAGCCACACACACTCATCGGCGATTAGGACATCAGAAGTTGTCGGTGGGCTGGGCTGCTAATGAAGTATGACGGGACTGGCTGGTGTAAACAAACAGCCGCCATTGAAGAGGGCCGCCGCTGCTCTTGCTCATTCACTCACTGGTGCGCCTGCCGGCCCGGAACAAAGGGCCCTCTCATGAAGGTCCTCACAGAGGCACAGGGGGCAAGGGGCGAGGGGATGGTCTCCGACAGCAGAGCCAACCAAACCACACCACACCATACCGTGCCATAACCATGCCAGAGCTTTCCTCCCATCCCTCACCCCCAGATACTTTGCTCCTTATTTAGCTTGAATTGTTTGTCTGTTAGACACAGACAGGGTTTTCTCAGTATGTCATCAGCAAACATGCTTACCATCTGGACTAACACTAAAGTCAGACTGGACCTAAAGAAGTCCATTTTGTTCCTGACTCCATCCTCACCCCCCAGCTCCCTTTTTGTCCTCCCAGACTCGGTCCACAGCTCTTCTTGGACCTGAACAGAGCCACGGTTTGAAGTTGCCGCAAGAACAGATGACAAGCGGGCGGATGGAGGGGATGAAACGAGGGATGCGGCACATCAGAGGAGGCTAGTTTAAATGAAGAAGCAGCCAGTCCTTTTTTGTGTTGGGGCTGCATATGTGTGGTGGTGTGTGTCTGCCTGCTCGTAGCCATGTCTGTGTCCGAGTCACAGGGTTTGTGATTATTAATTGGAGCCAGTGTTAACATAGACTTTTACAAAACTATAATTAACTGATTAGAGTGGTACTGTGTGTTTATTATGTTTGGAAGTAAGATATGATGAATAAAATGTTAAAACATAACTTGATGCTGATGTGTCCTATATGTTGTTGTGATTTTGGTTTTATATATGTATACATTTGGTAAAAACTGGGGAAAGCTCTCACCTCCACATTCATCACTACGACCGTCACATTGCGTGCGCGTACACATGCGTCCGCTGTGCGCGCCGCCGTTCCTGCGGAATTCAGGAGGCTGTGGTCGGACTCCGAAAGGCTCCCACCTAGAAAATAATGAACAACAAATTTGACGCGTGAGTAATCAAAAGTTTCTGTGGAATATCTGCCAGGGAGTGGGCCCCCCGTCGTGGCTGCAAATCCACGGTGTAGCGTAACATTAATGAAGGCTCTTGCGTGTAAAAAGAGAGGTGTGTCAGCTTTATTGCATGGTCCTGCATGCTCTGTGCAACATACAACGTTGGGCTTATACACCCTCATGAGAGCAATGTCCACACACAGGTGCATTTAAAACGAAGGGAAGTAACAACAGAGTATACATAGTATTTCATAATGGGGAATATGCTGTGTTGTTAGCTGTAGCTTAGCCAAGCGGAAGGCGGACAGGGCCTTAATCCTCGGTGTGTTAGTTGTTTAGAGGCAGTGGAATGTGCGCACAGTCTCGGTTCAAACTAGACTCCCATGGCCCTAAAGTACGGGCAGGTAGTTAACAGGGCGTTGTAGGATATTCACGGTCAGAGTAGTTTAAGTACAGGTGTTTACGTGTCCATCATAAACCGTCTACATATTTGCAGTTTATAGGTAAAAGCACACTCAGTTGAGAGTTCATTAGGTGTAACGTTACCTAGCTAATGCAGTAGCCCTGCAGTGGATCATATCTTCATAACGTTGACTCAACACCTCTCTAAAACATTTTAAACAAAAACTGCACTTTCTCTATGTTGTTTTAGACAGCGTTAGTTTTAGCAATGTAATAGTTGTAGTCCCCCTTAATTTGAATGAAGTCAGTGCAAGACACAACCATTTTTAATTTTGCTGTCTGTTTCCATCAAATCAAGTCTGAAAGATGATGACAGTGGAGACCACGACCAGGACCAAGGCTCACCGAAAGACAGTGAGAAGGAAAAAGCTGAAGACGAGGACAAGGAACAGAACACCTCTAAGAAAAAGGTAAGCATATATATATATATATATATATATATATATATATGAGACGTGTTTGCAGCTTCAAAGTTAATTGTATAGCTTATTCACTTTCTTGTTTTCTGCAGATGGTGGTGCCAGGGGCAGGAGAGCACCCTCTTCAATACAACTACACCTTCTGGTACTCCAGACGCACCCCCGGGAGACCAGCTAGTACTCAGAGCTACGAGCAGAACATTAAACAGATTGGTAGCTTCGCCTCGGTAAGTCGCTTCTTATGACCTATTTAGATAGGGCATACAGTAGATAGGAACGGGACACTCTCTTGCTTTTGTTTATCACCTTACCCAGACAAATCTATGATACAAGCTTATCCTGACTCATGTTGATGTCTAAACAACTAAGGCTAAACAATTTGGGGATACAATCTAATTACGATTCGATTTTCAATTATTTTTTTTATTATCTAAAGTTCAATATTCACTGTGTAACAGATAAAACATGTCATGGAGCATTAATAAGTGTTTTTCTTTTAATTAGCATGAATTAACACTGAACAGTCAAACACAGAACATTTATCAAAAAATTCTGATATGCCTCAGTTCAATAGCAGCATCCACGTTCATGTTGATGATGATGATCATGTTAAATAAAGTAATACAAAAATGAATGAAAAATCCACTCAAAATAAGACATTTCTGGAAACAATGTGTGATATGTAACATTATTCATTATTCCAGCATTTAGCTTCATTTATCTAAAACTGTAAATATAATAATAAAAAGTTGTTAAACCAAATGTTACACCAAACATTTAACTAAATATTGCACATTCGTCTTCACGATTAGCTAATTGCATTCTTTCAAATTTCGTTTTGGATTTGAAACTGATTAATCGTTCAGCCCTAATGTAAACATTGTCTGTCCTTCCCCAGGTGGAGCAGTTCTGGCGTTTCTATAGTCACATGATCCGGCCAGGTGACCTGACAGGCCATAGTGACTTTCACCTCTTCAAGGAGGGTATTAAACCCATGTGGGAGGTGGGTACTCTGAGATCCTGTACAGTAAAGAATGCATTTATTTAGACCCTATGTCTTCTTCTTCTTCTTCCTCCTAAGAAATCCATGTTCCCATGCATGAAAACTCACCAAACTTTGCACATAAGTCCAGTTCTATGCCAAACTTAATCAGTGCGATTTGTGTGCTAATTGTCCTGATGGTGGCGCTACAACAGCGATCTAAAATTCCAAACTTTAAAAATTCATAACAAATCAGCCGTACATGCTACAACGTCACAACTTATGCCAAACTGTAGCCCCATTAGAGCAGAAACTATGCTCCGCTGTTACCTAGTAGCAATTTTGAAGACCATCACTCTACTTTTTTGCAAAAACTGCAAAACTTCTTAAACCTATTAACTCCCACTGTTTTGTTTCAATTGACACCACATTTGGGGGACTTCTTCTCCAGACTCCACAAATTTCTGATTTTTGATTTATTAAAACATTGCTGCATACAGTAGTATAAACAAATCCTGCTATTTCTTCCAAACTAAATCTTTGATCTCCATGGGAAAAAAATCACAACATTGGAAGATCACTGTAGATTTGGTGAGCACAATTTCACAATTTTATCTCAAAAAGTGAATTAAAATGTTTTTTGTTTTTTTAATTGTGTCCTCATCTACGCATTGCAGTTAAAGCAAAACGGAGCATCTTTACACATCAGTTTGGCATGTATTGATCTTTGTGAAAATCAATAACAGGCATCTCTATGTTGTCTTAACAAAGTACACAAATTCTCAGAATGTTCTAATGAGAAAATAATTTTTTACAGCAGTTTAAAATTCAGCGTTTTCATGCAAGCCTGCCCCTTGTCTACTAGGTGTTGCGATGCCACTTGTGACATCACCCAGATAATGGCTCCCTGAGATCAGAACCTGCCTACGGCATCAACGGTTCTGAGTTCGAGCACCTGGTGTTGCAAGATGATCATACATATATCTAATCAGGCATTGTGCTGTGGACAACCGCCCTGCATATTTGAAATGTGTGCCTGCATTAACACACCTGATTCTGATTAACAATCAGTTCCAGTTTAGGAACCCAGGCTGACTCAATAAAATATAGCCCAAATAGCTAGATGAGTCATCACCTGGACGATAGCTCACTGAGATCACCGTTTGCCTTTGGACCCGAAGTTTACGGTCACACTGTCACATCTTCTACAAAATCAGCCATTGTGCTTTGGATGACTTCCCTGCTAGTTTAAAATGCTCGGCCCCGACCATCGCTGCAGAGCAGCGATAATTCTATTTGGTTTTGTAAATAAAATGCCCACTCTGAAACCCTGCCTATGTTGTTTTTAGGATGATGCCAATAAGATGGGTGGGAAGTGGATCATCCGTCTGAGGAAAGGCCTGGCATCTCGGTGCTGGGAGAACCTGATCCTGGCCATGCTCGGGGAGCAGTTCATGGTTGGAGAAGAGATCTGCGGGGCTGTGGTGTCAGTACGCTTCCAGGTAAAACAACAAAAAGACACACACACACACCTGTTGTACCTAGTCACTGCCTTCTTCAGTATACTCAGACATGCCTTCTCTGCTTCTTTTCTCCAGGAGGACATCATCTCCATCTGGAACAAAACAGCTAGCGACCAGGCAACCACTGCCCGCATCAGGGACACTCTGCGCAGAGTCCTCAACCTGCCTCCCAACACCATCATGGAGTACAAGACTCACACAGACAGCATTAAGTATGTATGTCTCTTCGTTTTATTATTTTCTCTCTCTCTATCTCTCTCTCACACACATAATTGTATGCATGCTCACTAACTTTACATTTGATCACATTTCTGCTGGGATTACACTGCGCTAATTTTTTTTTATTAAAAAATATTAATAACCACAAACATCTAGCAGTTTAAGTTGTGACAAACATTAGCACTGTTCTGTATCATTCTGCTCGTTGATGCAACACTAATGCATTATAGTTAAAATGTTTGTCACAACTTAAACCGCTAGATGTTTGTGGTTATTAATATTTTTTAATAAAAAAAATTAGCTTCTTAAGTGTGAAGATTTGCGGCTTCTAATTTGAATTGATATGGGCTTTAGACTGTTGGTTGTAGATAAAACAGCAGTTTGTAGATGTCACTTTGGGCTCTGGGTACTAATGATTTTCAACATTTTGTGACATTTTGTGGCGATTTGATTTCTCCCTGCAGCTCAGGTTGGAAACCCGTACGTTTATCTATCCTGCTTCCGTTACAATTTTGCGGGGACCAATCACAAACTGGCTTATCCACCTGGCGCGCTATTGGCAGGTTTAACACGATGACGATAGAGAAGCGACCAAGCAGCTTTTTGTTTACATTCAACATAGCGGCCACCGGAGCGCAGCAACCTGTTGATGCCGCTGTCGCTGCTACGTCACCCGGATCGTTGGTCTGATTGGTTGAAGGACTCTCCAATTGCGTACAGAGGCATTTGAACTATGCCCGTTGTGCAGTAGAAAATACAGAGCAGACTCTGGTGATAGCCAGACTAATATTTTATAGAAGAAACATTTAAGCTATAAAATGATCAACATTATAATCGATAATGAAGTGAAATGTTTTTTGCAGCGCTACTAGTATTACTCTATAACTTTTCTTTGGCGATCATGATTTACTAATGAAATGCTTTCATTAAAACATTCACAGCTATAAAAAAAAGAATAAAAAATGACACTTATATTTACATTTGTATTTGTTAGTGTGTATGTTATAAAAGAAAGACAAGTAAAATACAACCATGTATGCAATCATGTTTCATATGCTTTTGGAGTAAATTGATGCAGTTGTGATTCTCCCATTGAAAAAGGCCTACATCTCCAAACGCTTTGTTTATTTTGAATGATGATTTGCTGCATCCTTTGTTTCCAGAGCATGGGAAGACTTCCATGGACTGGTGAATCCTAGTGGCGGACGTTAGCCCCTCACACAGACAACCTCTGCAAGAGTAAGAACTGTTGCTACATTAGTTCGAAGTGAACAAAATGGTTTCTCTCTGATGTACTTTGTGTCTTGCTAACGTGTGTCTCTGTTTGTGGTGTGTAGGTGTGCGTATATGTGATGTGCTGGGGGATGACGAGTCTAGGGAAGGATACCTCTATGTGGATTGGCACTGTGTGATATGAAGACAGAGCAAAAGTCAGGAACAGAGGCAAGAAGACCATTCCTTCTTAGCGTCAAATTGGAAATGAACAGAGAAGCCTGTCAACAGAACACTGAACCAAGCCGAAGAAAGAAAAATGCGTTATTTTTAATCAACCAGAGAAGAATGAAAGAGCCTCCAATTTTATTTTTTATGTTTATTAATGCGAGTTGTAACATCTGTTAACTTGCCACCAGAGGGAGGCCATGTGACTGGTGTTTGCTGATCTGGTCATTAGCTGTTAACAAATTGTACTTGACAAAATACAACAAAACCAATCTGTTGTATAACCTAGATCAGATTGTATTGCTTAGCATAACATCACACGTCCTGCTGTTTAAAATGAATCTGTGTTAATCTGTTTTATTGGGACTCAAACAGGGTTGCAGGTAGATGTTATGTTATTACAGTGCTGTATTTTAACTACAATTCCTCTGGTCATTTCAAACTAGAATGATAACTATTGTTGTGTACGATATATTTGTAAATACAGTCTACTTAAAAAGATCACGTAACTGAATCAGCGATGATTCTCTATCTTTGACCTGGAGGTTGAATCCCAAAGGATGAGGACCATCCTGTGTTGGGCAGAAGGTTGTATAAACGGCATCTTAAGAATGAACTGCCAAGCTGCCTGAATCACTGTGCCTGGCCTCGAGCCCAACCCGACCCAGTTTTTCCTTCTGTCTGTTTTGTCTTTATCCCACCTTGAAAGAATCCAAGGGATGGGCTCTGCTTTAATGTCCTCAAAGGTGTATAGGAGTCCTGAAACACTGACCTTCACTCCCTTTTCCATTTTGTAGTAAAAAAAACAAAAATGAAACTGGGCCCAGGGTCAGGGTCTGTTACAGTTTTTATCAATTCCTCGGGAGCATTTTTCGGAACCACGTCAAGAAAGCGCCTATAGTTTGTTGAAAAACTGTAATGCTGCCTGTAATAGGTGGTGTGATGATGGGTACAGGTGTGTGTCAAACACTGCTGGATGTACACCTGATGGATTATAGCAATAAATGTCAAATATGCAGCTGCTGCTAAAGCTTGTTCAGTGTCATTTACTTTAATAAATGTGTATGTTGAAACGGATGTTTCAACTGTTATATATCAAATGCAATTAAATGAGGCAGTCTCTTGTACTCTAAAGCGACTCGGCTGGTGTTCCTCACTAGTTACAGCCCACTTTCAACGTCTTGATTGATCCTTTTCATTAATCAGCTCATTTCAAAGAACATGTAATTCTGTAGAGAAAATAGTAAAAAGAAAAGGTGAGTTGATCAATGAGGGATTTAAATTATATAGACCTTTTTTTCACAGCAGACAAATTGAGCACAACTAATACTAAAACATGAATGTGTGTTTCATGCTGCAGTCCCAGTAAACCATGACAGTAGCATGCATGCTAAATGTATGTAAAATGATGTACACCTCTGCTGTCTCTTCTGTGAAAAAGGCCTATTTGAACACAACAAAAACAGTATCTTCCTGCAAGAGTGCTAATAGAAGTTCATATGCTTACCAACAAGAAAGTGGCTGCCAGCAGCAGCAGTTTATTGTGTGAGTCCATATTCAGCGGCACTGGACAAGTAACAGATTAAAATAAAATGTAAAAATATATTACGACAGTGGTTCACAAACTACAGGGTGCATTGGGGGGGGTGTAGAGTGAAACGTGTGGAAGTTGAATAACCCTCTTATCTCAGCAGACTTTATAACTTGTAAACACAGGTGTAAGTCATTTATTAATCAATTCTTTTCATTTGCACAAAAAAAAAAAGAAATGAGAAAGATAAGTGAAAAGTAACACATCATGTTCTTATTGTTATTTCAATCAAATTCTACTTGACTTTGTTTTGTCCACCATGGAAACATGACAGGAGAAGTTTGGGAACCACATCATGAGGAATTGGAAATCTTATTTCCTTAGGCACAACTCACCCTCCAACCCAAAGTACTCATGGTCCGTGTTATGTTCGTCATTGAAGCCAGGCCATTTCTTCCATATTGTTCCAATCTTCTCACCAATGTTGGAGACAATCTGGTGTGTGATTAAAAGCAAAATATACTGATTAAAATACACTTGTAGATACACGTTTCATTTTGGGTTGCTTAAATGTTCTACCTGGAACTGCTGGTTGGAGAAGCAGCGGTATGGACAGCAGGAGCCCTGGATTCTGAAGGTCGATGCTCCTTCTGAATCACACACTTCCAGGAGAGGGGTGAACATGCTCCACCTGAAAACCCAGTCAGCCAAAACACAACTTAACATATTTCCTTACATAATTGTGCAATAAGCAACCTGGCAGATACACTGGCCAGTACTTCACACACTGGCGCAGCCCAGCCTTGATGCTTGGTTGATCACATTTTCAGCTGTCATGATTCTGCAGCACCAAAACCATTGTTTGCTTGGTGTCTGTAGAGTTCAAACTGGGGCATGCTTTATTCGTGCACAACTGAGAGAATACAGTTTTTATACCAAGTAGATCTCTGGTCACCGAAACCTCTGCCAGGTCAGTCTTAATTGGGGACAACTTCATTGAGTGTTGCTTCTGGAAAACTAAATTCAACACACAAAGGCACCCACCCCAGCTAACCCTGGAGTCAGATTCAGGCCAGAGGAAGAAGGAAGTATTTTGGTTTGACTACAGGAGACTGGGTGCCACCATTTCTCCCATTAGCCAACATTCACATTAGGAGGGATGTGGCATTCTTTCCCTCCCATGTAGCCCAGCGCAGCTCTGTCAGTGTGTCTCTGTCCAAGCAACTGTTTTGTGCATTAAGTCTCCCAAGATCAGACTACACCCCAGCTGGGTGGAACAGTAAAAGCTCTCACTGCTATTTAGAGACAGGCCTGGGCATCTACGGTGGCTCGGGCAGGGTGGCCAGAGGCTGGGAGTGACATGGAAAAAGACTCACATGACAAGATGTTCAGTCTGAGAATGTAAAGTATTAAGATTGCTGCTCTAGTGTTCTGATAGTGGGGGTTAGAGGGTTCATTCAACCAAATAAAATCGAAATATAAAAGATTACATTTAAGTATTTTAACAGCAACATCTCTGTCCATACACCCGTTACATTTACTCTAAGTAACGCACAGAAATGAAATGGTCAAAACAAACTTAGATTACCTATTTAGTTACCTAATAGTGGGATTTCTTTTGTCTCTTTTTGTAATTTCAGGGGAACTAATCCTTTTATTAAGGGTGTTAAGTATTAATATGTAATTTTTTTATGTCATTTTTTATGACATACTATACTATGACTATGACTACTATGAGCTAAAATGAGTCTATTAACAGGTAATATTGTTATAAGTTCTTTTCTGATAGATGGGGGGTTATAATTTAAGGGATGTGTGTTTATATGTATATAGATAGATATATAGGTTATATATAATAAGATAATTGTGAATACGACGTATTATAATTTATTGAGTTATGGAAAAGTGGTAGGATTAAATAAATGTATACTTCCTCCTACTCCTTTTCAGACATGTCTATGTTGGTTTATATTTTTGTGTAATGTTTTGTTATTATTATTTTGATATGTCTGAAATAAATTTCTTCATTCATTCATTCATTCACTTTAGTTAGGACTTCTTTATGACATGCTTTACTTTGACTTTTAATGACCTTTATGACATATTATACTAGAACTTGTTTATGTCATTTTTTATGACTTTTTTATGACATACTATACTATGACTTTTATGACGTTTTGCTACATACTATACTATGACTTTTTATGACTGTTATGACATACTATACTATGACTTTTAATTATTATTTAATAACATACTATACCATGAATTTTTTATGACATACTATAGTACGACCTTTTATGACCTACTATACTTTTCACCACTGTAAAAGTCAAGGGACAGATTCAGACAGCCGTACCTCTGACATACAGTGCCAACGAGATGTTTTTGAGGTGTGTAGACCCTGATCTCCATCAGGCAGCAGCCGAGGCAGCAGGCGTCCACCCTAAGGGGCCTTTCAAAATAAAAGACCTGCCGGCCCTGACAGTCAAAGCCCTGCAAAGAACAGGCCCGAGCTGGACCGCAACACTGGAGGCACACACAAGAACTCTCTGACAGGAGGGAGAGATCAAGAAGAGTCTGAGAATACATTGAAACAACATTTTAACTTACTCTCTCTTTCTATGAGATGCAGATAAATGTTCTCAGTTAATACACATGTAACTGAACAGGGACCAGTACCTTCCATAGCCACAAATAACTGGGACCTGCTGCCTCCTGTGGTGATGCTGTAAATCCTCCTGGGAACACACTGTGGACCTACAATAGATAAGCATTATTCTTTTTCAAACAGACACATCGCTACACTGCAAGTATTCTATTTTACACACAAATACACACAAGTAATCCCTCCTACTCACCTTGCAGCTCTGGTCTTGCAGTGATATGTATCTGACTGACTGTTTCCAGCACAGACATAAAGTGTGATCCTGCTGCACCTCCAGGCCGCTGCTCCTCCACCCCTGGTCTGCTCACTTTCCCTGGTGGCTGTGTGTAGCAGTTCTCCATCTTACTCCCAGGAGCCAGACCTGACAGCTGCTCACCCGATTCCCAGTCTGGAGGCATTTGGTGGCGTTTGGGTCCAGGTGAGTGAGTGTGGCACTCACATGAGGGCCCACAGCGGTTCTGGAAAGCTCTGAAGATCATCTGGATGTGTTTCTCTCGCTCCAGTCCACCAAAGGGAAGAGGCTGATTGGTCACCGCTGACATGGTGTAAAACTAAACATATACGTGGACTTAGCAATTACATAACAATGATACATAGTCAGACTAACAGAAATCATGTGCAACAGGTGTGTATGTAACCTGGGTCAAACGTAATTTTACTAGTTTATGTTGGTTATGGATTTAGGTATTTAGGTACCAGAATGGTGCGACACAATTAACCAGGAAGTTTTCAGTTACATAAAAATATATTGTAAATTGGCAGTATTTAAATTGTCCTCAAGGAGTTTAATAACTTCCAGTCCAGCCATTGCGTATTTCCTAAATATTACATTTGCAGAATAAATTAGCAAATTATGTCTCTGAATAAAATAGTCTTACATGCTACGACAATAGCTAAGAAATGTATTTACTACGAACAGCAGTTTTGGAAATAACTCTTATCATACCATACCTCAGAGAAAATCATTGATTAAAGGTTCATTATTGATCGAGGCAACATCATCGCTCCCTGTGTGCTCTTCTCCTCCCTCGGCCTCCTTGTCTACTACTTACCTGCCAAAGGTCTTTTTTTCTCACTTTGTGTATATACAATCTTAGATAGTCAGACCTCTGTCACATCAACTTTATCCAAGTCTGGACAAAATATACTAGAAAAGGGACATACTTTATTGGGGTGTTGTTGTTAGGAGAAGCCTCAGATCTCATCATCATGATTTTTCTCCAGACCGTCATGCGAGTGTCAATCGAGTTTTGACACAAAAAAACGTTTTCTTTATATAAAATGAAGGCTTACAATTAAATATATATATATATATATATTTAATTTAACTCTTGAATTTACAAGGAAAACAAGAAGAAAAACATCTCCCCCCCCCTACGACTCAAGGTTCCTTACAGCCGTCAGCAGGTTCAGACAGTTCTATGGCACCAATATAAACAACCTCCCCTTAAAACAGCAGCCAGCCTCAGCCTCCTTCTTATTCACATCACACACACTCGGCTTGCACAGTTTGGTCTCATTATGCAGCTGCATGCAGCACTCTACAGTATATTCCTCCACAAAAAAGTACCATAATGCCCCTCCCTCATGTCCTGCATATAGACAGTGGTTGGTAACAGGTGCCCACATGGTTAACATCTTCTGTAGCATTTAACCCTTGTTATATTACAGAGTGCAAAGACAGAAAATGGCACAATAGAGCATTAGGAGTATCTTGCTTACCATCTGTGGTCAACATCCTCCTGACTCTGGAGGATTACTCTGATAATCTAAGTGTGAGAAGGCCGAGACCAGCCAAACATCCATGAATCATCATGATCCGGAGGGGTGAAGCACAAACCTCCTTACCACCTCTGTGTGTTTGTGTGAATATTCACATAGTAATGTTTGGCTTTGTGAGTGTGTGGGTGTGTCTCTTGTCCCCTCTGTCTCACCCCCTGACTCTGTTTCCATCCCAACCAGCCGGATCTGCCTTTTGTTGGGCTAGAAAGGCACCACTCAGCCATGAAATTGAAATCCTGCTTCCAGAGGTGGGGGGCTACACAGTGCGTCTGTGTTTCCGGGGTAGCCTGGGGTGGGGGGGTGGTGTCAGTGCTCTCTATGTGCCTCGAAAAAAGTGTCAAACACTGCATTAAGAAATGTCTGAGAGCGTGTCATCATGAGATTACAGTTGTACTTTTATTGATAAAAGCATTCATTTGGCACATTTGGCTGTTGTTCACTGTTACACGTGTGATCAACAAATGTCGCATGTAGTTTATCATGATGGCCTTGAACTTGATCAAAATCAACAGAAGTGAAAAGTCAGTTTACATCAAAAACTGAGCTGGGAACAGGAAGAGCAAAGAAACATGCCCTTGCATTTCCAATTTCCACAACTTGTATGCAAAAAATATCATCAACCTCAACAATCAGTCACAGCTGACACCAGTATGCGTCACCATGGATCAACATCTGTGCAGTGGATCCTTTATTGCCATGAACAAGCATGTTTGACTTAAAGGACAAATCCGGCGCAAAATGTTCGTCGTTCGACTGGTCATGACTGTTTTCCCAAGATGGCGCCTGCCTGTATACGTAAACATACCGTCTTCTATCTATCTTTTTAATAAACTGTCTGTACGCTTACAAAGTTCTCAATGCTTCGGTTTACATGTAGGGACCCTCATTATGCTACCGTGGAAGTGTGGTGCTATTTTGAGCCTTGTTAGTGGTATAGAAATAGCGATTTCTTTTTACTTTAGCCGTGCCCAGACGACTAGCGTCATAAGCTAATTAGCGGTTTGCGATAAAACTGGTCACATTCGATTAGCATGAAAACATATCCCAGAGAAGGGTCGAACTCGGACACGTGTTATTAACCCCTAGCTTCATTTTGCGCCGGATTTGTCCTTTAACCTTTGTCCACAGACCCCACATCTTCTCCAGTCTCTCTGTGTACTAGTCATTAGTGAAAGATCACTGACGGACGCCGCCGTCAGATTCCCACTTCGATTAAAGGAATACAGTCTGGAGATTTTCTCCCGGTTCACCCCAGGGAGTTTGCTCCTATCCCACTTTCAGTTAGATCAGTGAGGTTGTTTATTGGAGGGAGATACTTCTTAGGATCCCAGAGGAAAGGTGAGGAGGGAGGCTGGTTGAAGTGGCCCATCAGGAAGATGCCAATCGTACCGATAAAAAACACAGACACCATGAAAATAAAGCAGACCCTGTCGATCACCCGGGCCACCAGAAACCACTCTTCATTCTCCTGGGGGTGGAAGAAAAATTGGAGATTATCACGGTTATGATTTTAACCCGTGGAAATGAATGAATATAAAAATGTAGAGCTTACATTCTGGAAGTTATTCTGTTGCCTTGCAGTCTCAGCTATGTGTTTGCAGGAGGCCACACACTGCTTCAGCTGTGGAGAGGCATTTGCCAGGCTGGCACTGAGCTGCTCAGCTGTACCCCCCTGCAGCCCATCATCTGTGTACAAAACACACCAGATACTCATGACGGGGAAATTTCCAGACACACCATGTTGTGATAAGATGAGACAAAACATTAGATAACATCAGGTCATTCCTAGGTTTACAGGTCAGGGGAGGAGAATATTCTGCCAGACTCTAATTAAAAAACCTGTTTATGTGTGATTATATGTGTTTGTGTGTGTCTCTACAGATTTAGGAAGTCTAGGCAGCTGCATGAGGGTATGTTTTGTTTCAGGACTGTCTCCTTTTGGAGGTCGGTGGAAACAGGGTAAAGGGACCACACACACACACACACACACACACACACACACACACACACACACACACACACACACACACACACACACACACACACTTCCCAGAGAGATATACACTCAACTAGGTTTTAGGTGAGCATCTTTTGTTTTGGCGTCATATCTTGGCATAACACAAACTTGACAGCTTGAGCGAGAGATATATGCATCTGGACGAGACATAGACCCTCAGAGTTGGGACAGCACTACACAATAACACATTGTGTTTAAACTGTACTTTATGCCTAATTTCTCCTTGATCGAGATTCCATTAAATGCTTTTGTGTAAGTCTCCCGAACCTTCATGTATCCAGAAGTCAAGCTGCTCCTGAGTTTTTCTATAACAGGGGGTAAAAACACTTTTCTTTCATATGCACTTTGACATGCAAACTCATTCAAACACTTACGTAGCTTCTCTAATACTGATTTCATCAGTCCGTTTCTTTCTTTGAGTCTGGCAAACATGAGTTCAGACCGAGCTGTTTTCATAGAATATTCCTCTGCCTTGGTGATGAGCATCATGGAGCTGCGGCGTCGGCAGGGGATCAGGAGCAAGCCGTTCCTATCTGTAGCCAGAGTTTCACCGTTTCCAGTTTCTGAAGTCTGTCTGTCACCGTTTGGTATCCAGGGTTGCATCTGCATCCTCAGCAGCCGAGGCAGGATGTTTAAGAGAATCTGAAGAGGACACAGGGTCAGAGGGTAATGCAGTGGCAAATAGACCTGTGTTTATTCAGTAGCTTCTTAATGGAAATTACATTTACAAAAGGGTTTGGTCTGGCCACATTCTCACCTTTCGGACTCTGTCGGTCATTATGTGAGTGTTTGGAGTTCTCAGGGAAACGTTGAGGACTATCACACAGTTCATCACCACCATGGTGGTCACTGACATCACAAACATCAAATACCTGCAGTCAAAAGTTCATTAACCACATCTTTTCTCTCTTCAGATCAGCTGTAGTTAAACCAAAACTCTGAACTGAAATCTAAGAGTGATCACACAAACTTACTTTCCAATAAGAGGCACTGCCCTCGAAGTCTCTGGAACCTTTTTAGCAATAAGGAAGAGGAAGACAGTCTGGCCCAGAAGAGTGGCGATAGACATGGTGCACTTCTGACCACCCGCTGCAAAACTCAAACCAATAATTAGTCAGGTTTTGTGTTGATGAAAAACATGTATTAATGACTTATTGTAACCCCATGAGGCCAGACCTCTGTCTGGCCAAGCACATGACGGTTTGGAGAAAATCATGATGATGAGATCTGAGGCTTCTCCTAACAACAACACCCCAATAAAGTATGTCCCTTTTCTAGTATATTTTGTCCAGACTTGGATAAAGTTGATGTGACAGAGGTCTGACTATCTAAGATTGTATATACACAAAGTGAGAAAAAAAGACCTTTGGCAGGTAAGTAGTAGACAAGGAGGCCGAGGGAGGAGAAGAGCACACAGGGAGCGATGATGTTGATGATGTAGAAGAGGGGCTTTCTCTGGATGATGAGGAAGAAGACCACCTCCTGGTACTCCAGCTCGTCCTTAGTGTAATGAGTGTTGATCACCTTCTTAGCCGGCCTGTGTTTAATGGCCCACTCTCCATTTTCTTACAACCAAATTAGATTGCAGAAGGACATGTTGCTACATTCAGATAATCATTGTGTTATTTTGATCAGTTATTCCAAATCTATCGTTCAAATGTTGCTATACCTGTAAAAGCCTCCGGGTCAATATCCACCCACTCCAGTGTGTGGTTATCCTCCTCTTTGAGAACCAGTTTGATCTCGTTGGCACTGTAAGTCTGCGAGCTGAACACAGGGGGAAGACATATGGTCTGTCACCACAACAAACACAGCCATCTAATCACTTTTACAAAAGAGCGTGGTGAAAAGAAACCATGAATTAAGGAATCATTGTCCCTGGTGTGTTCACTGTGTATTGCCACAATGCAACCCTACCCATTACAAATTAAACTTTTGTTACCCTGATTGTGGGAATATTGATTTGTATCACTTTTTCTATCTATCTCTCTATCTATTTTGGCCATACTATACTATGACATTTTTATACCTTTTTTTCAACATACTACATTATGACTATTTTTGACATACTACAGTATACTATGACTTTTTTATGACTTTTTTGACATACTATACTATGACTATTTTGGCCATACTATACTATGACATTTTTATACCTTTTTTTCAACATACTACACTATGACTTTTTTTCGACATACTATACCAGAGGTGCCCAAATTCTTTCATATGAAGGGCTAAAATGTATCTGGATGGAAGGCCACGGGCCAAAAATAAATGTTGATGTTGAAGAATACCATAATTCTTGCCATTCTCCATAGATAAAACGTACATATGTAATTTAAATGGGAAGTTTACCAGCACTGTGCATTACATTGCCGTTAAACTCAGATTACGTACTTTTTAACTGCACAAAATGTACGTTTCGTAGTCATTACTTTTAAAATAAGAGGAGAATAAGCATGAATATGTCAAATCCATGGCGGGCCAAAACAAAGAGAGCACGGGCCAAACTTGGCCCGTGGGCCCCAAATTGGGCAGCCTTGTACTATACTGTGACTTTTTCAGGATTTTTTTCGACTCCTAATACTGTGATTTGTTCTCTAGCTCAGTCTGTTGAAGACTGGTTGGGATGTATGAGCTTGGTAGTATGATTCCCATCAACTGCTGATTGTTCTTTAGGTCAAATGTCCAGAGGAAAATCACGTCTTTAACTTTTATCGACATACTATGACTTTTTATAACGTTTATGACTTATATTATGAAATTTTTTATGAGATATATATATATATATATATATATATATATAATATTACTGTTTTCAAAATGCTTTAGTCAGTGCACTGCTGCAAATAGAACCAGCAAGTAGGCACTGCACTACTTTTTTGGACAAACTACAATGATGTTTTTATCACATTTTTCGACATACTATACATTTTTTATCGACACATATGACATTTTTATGACTTTTTTCGACATGCTATAATATGACTGTTTTTGAAATACCATAGTCATTGGTTTGGTGGCTTGGTGGTTAGCACAGCTGCATGCTATAGAATGACATTTTTATCCTATGACTTTTTAAATATTTTATTCAACATACTATACTATGACTTTGTTTTCACTGTATTCAAAATATTATACTATAACTATTTTTTACATACTATACTATGGCATTTTTATCACTTTTTTCCAACATACTATACTATGACTATTTATGACTTTTTCTGACATACTATACAATGACGCTTTTATGACTTTTAATCATACTATACAATGACGTTTTTATTACTTTTTCCACATTCTATGATATTAGTGTTTTTGAAGACACTTTAGTCAGTGGAATGGTGGTGCATTGCTTTACAACACTGTAAGTAGCACCAGCAAGTATGTCCTGTATGGATCGGTTCCCTGTAAGCAGTTCCTTTTTGTGTGGAGTTAGCGTGTTCTTCCAGACTTTCTTTGACATACTATACTATGATTTTTTGAAGTCAGAAGGTTGAGTGTTCAAATCCTACATGTCTCAGGAAGTTTTGAGGTCCGATA
Source organism: Sander vitreus (assembly GCF_031162955.1). Taxonomy (NCBI): domain Eukaryota; kingdom Metazoa; phylum Chordata; class Actinopteri; order Perciformes; family Percidae; genus Sander; species Sander vitreus. The sequence continues at coordinate 9,768,642 of NC_135866.1, forward strand.
CACTAAAGAGAAAGAGACAAATATGCCAAAAACATTGCTATTGCACCATGTTAGATAGCTTAGAGGGATAAGAGAATGTTTGAAAGTCAGCTGGTTCAGGTTTCAAATCCAACATGTTGTAGTAAGTTCTGAGGTCCAAAAGACAAATATGCTGAAAACATATCTTCTGTGTCAGGTCATCTAGCTTAGAGGGATAAGAGAATTATTGGTTGAGTGTTCAAGTCAGTAACTATTGACTTCCAATACACTAAAGAAAATGTGCCAAACACAATATTTTTGTGTCCGCTAAGATAGCTTAGAGGAATAAGAGAATGATTGAAAGTCAGGAGGTTCAGTCTTCAAATCCTACAAGTCTAGCTAAGTTTTGACGTCCAATACACTAAAGAGAAAGAGACAAATATGCTAAAAACATACATTTTGTATCAGGTCAGATAGCTGATAGCTTGATAGCTGTGTTCAAGTCAGTGAATCTTGAGGTCTGCTACATTAAGTGGAAGACACAAATATGCCAATATGAGCTCTTTATGACAGGTCAGATAGCTTAGTGGATTAAGAGCATGATTGGAAGTCAGAAGGTTGTATGTTTAAGTCCCACATATCTCTTTAAGTTTTGAGGTCTGATAGAGTAAAGAGAAAGAGACAAATATGTCAAAAGCAATAGTTTTGTGTCAGGTCAGATAATTTAGAGGAATAAAGGAATGATCTGAAGTTAGAAGGTTGTGTGTTCAAATCCTACATGTTGTGGTAAGTTTTGAGGTCTGATAAGCTAAAGATAAAGAGACAAATGTGCTAAAAACACTTCTTCAGTGTCAGGTCTGATAGCTTAGAGGCATAAGAGAAAGATTGGATAACAGGAGGTTATGTGTTCAAGTCCGAAATGTCTCGGTAAGTTTTGAGGGCCAATATACTAAGTGAAAGAGGCAAATGACAAACATGTAAATGTTTCTGTCAGGTCAGATAGCTTAGGGTGATAAGAGAATGACTGAAGATGAAAGGTTGCTTGTGTATGGTGTAACAGTTGTCAAGAACAACATTACAATAATGAAGAATACAACAGATACAGAGGAAAGTTGAGTTCCTGTCACTCTTCATTATTACTTTTTTCGACATGCTATACTATGTCTATTTTTGACATGCCATGACTTTTTTTAATCACTTTTTTTGACTTACTATACTGACTTTTTTATCACTTTTTTCGACATGCTATACTATGACTTTTTTCTCACTTCTTTTCGACATACTATGACTTTTTTATCACTTTTTTCGACATACTATACTATGACTTTTTTATTACTTTTTCGCCAGGCTATACTATGACTTTTTTATCACTTTTTTCAACACGCTATACTATGACTTTTTTATCACTTTTTTCAACATGCTATACCATGACTTTTTTCGACACACTATACTATGATGTTTTTATCACTTTTTTCGACATACTATGACCTCATTATCACTTTTTTTGACAAGCTATACTATGACTTTTTTATCACTATTTTCAACATACTATACTTTGACTTTTTTTTATCACTTTTTTCGACATACTATACTATGACTTTTTTATCACTTTTTTTCGACATACTATACTATGACTTTTTTATCACTTTTTTCGACATACAATATTATGACTTTTTTATCACTTTTATCGACTTACTATAACATGACTATTTCATCACTTTTTTCAACATACTATACTATGACTTTTGTATCACTTTTTCCGACATACTATACTATGACTTTTTATCATTTTTATCGACATGCTATGCTATGACTTTTTTATCCCTTTTTTTCGTCATACTATACTATGACTTTTTTTAATCACTTTTTTCGACATGCTATACTATGACTTTTTATCACTTTTTTCAATAAACTTTACTATGACTTTTTTTATCACTTTTTTCAATAAACTGTACTATGACTTTTGTATCACTTTTTTCAGCATGCCTATTCATGACTTTTCTAACAAAGGCTAACAAAGCCTTAAATTATTCTACCCTTGTCTAATACATTATTGGTATTATTCAACATTTCATTGAAATTCATACCAATTTAAACCATTCCCAGTTTTCAAACCAGCTTACCTTCTTCTTAAGCAATTATGGCAACAATCCAGTTTAGCTTTAGCAATATAGTTTTTAAATTGTGAAATTTAAAACGTTTTTTTTCTAATAATGGCTTGAATCAGCCTTTAGACTCCACTATGTGTAATTTGAGTAAAACTATAAATTGTCCTCATCAGGTTGGTACAATTTTTTTTTTAAATCCCAGAAACCATTGAGGATACGACCTCTGTGTTCTCATTAGTCAAACTTAAGTTCTTGGTTGTACTAGACAACACATTTGCGAAATACATGGTGAATCTAAGGTGCGTTATATTCTTAATAGAGTTATAGTATCTATTAACCTATACTGCTCACTGGCCAGTCATCAAATCCCAACAGATCTTGTCTCTACTCACCGGAAGACCATGGTGCAGTTCTGCCAGTCAAATGGAAAGTAGTTGACAGTGATGGCACAGGCACTGCGGTAGATTGCAGGAGGCAGCCAGTACACACAGCCATCAGGAGACACCAGTGCATTGCAATAAAGTGCCACCTCAAATTGTCCATCCACACTGTGCACAGGTAAGAACAGAGGGAAACACACACAGGCACACTGTTTCTTCATTGTATATATACTTATTGTATTGTATGTATACACAGTATTAAAGCTGCAATTGGTACAGTAAAAACACAAAAATGATTGTCTGATAATTCGGTAATGGCGGTAATTCTAGGTTTAGCCTTGAATTATCGCCATTATCTTGCAGTTGTATGCCTCCACCAACCAGTCAAGTTGCAGTTTACATCCATGTCTGTCCAGACTCACATAATATATATATATATATATATATATATATATATATATATATATATATATATATATATGTGTGTATATATATATATATATGTACCAAAGACTTTGAAGGAATCTAATAAAAAGGTATCAAGTGTATTTTTTTGGAATCCTAGACACTTCACACATCTTCAACCTGGCAGCACAGAAGATCTATACAATCATCACAGTTTCAAGGTGAGCACCCAAGATTGGTGTCACCAATTCAGTCTCCGACCAAATGTGAATAAAATGTCATCACTTCATCATTTTATCCTGTTAGACATTTGTGTGAAAGGTTGTTATAATTAGTGTATGAATTCTTGTTATGGCCAAAAATGTGTTATGTAAGGTCACAGTGACCTTTAAACTTTGACAACCATAATCTAATCAGTTCCTCCTTGAGTCAAAGTGGATGTTTGTGACAAATTTGAAGACAAAAAACCAAGAAAACCTAAGATATCACATTTGCGACAGACAGATGGACGGACAACCTGAAAACATAATGCCTGCGGCCTGGGCTTTCGCCATTGCGGATACTCATTGTTGAAATCTACACAGTGCCGTTATTGACATCTTGTTGAATAATGTTTCTGTCATGCAGTTTAAGTTCCTTAACTATAGTTACTGCTTGTGATAAGTTGCTTGGTGATGGTGTGAGTGGCTCGTTGGCTGAGACCAAACGTTGTGTTGAAATGTGAAGGTTGTTCATTCATTCATTCATTTCATTTATTATACAGGAAAGTTAAAAGTAACATTAAGTTACAATATGAACGGGCCTGACTCAGTTTAATAACTGGTTTCCAGCAGGTTCCTGTTCTGCAGAAACATAAAACATTGAACACAGTTACGACACATGAGAACAGAAACAGAAAAATGTGTACAGGACATCAGCATGGGCTAGACAGCTACAGACAACTAAAACAAACAATACAGTTACGGTGCATGAGGACAGAAACATTTGTACAGGACATTAGCATGGGCTAGACAGATACGCACTTGTTCTCCAGTATGATGTCTGGCAGCCAGATGCTCTTGGAGGGAATCCGCATCTGAGAGGTGATGTTCCCATACAAGGCTGATCTGGGTGGCTGGTCCCACCTGAGCCTGTAGTCACACCATTGCTACATACAGACAAACTGTGGGTTTAACATCATTGCAAAGCAGATAAAAAAACAATCCAGCAGGTGACGTGTGTGTAAGGTTACCATTTCTATCCAGACACTTGTTGTCAGAGCCTCCTCCTTTTCATTCTAAGGAGAGATAGTTTAGTAAACGATGTGAACTGTCAGGCCTGAGCAGCACTAATCAAAATCACCAGACTGAACCTCACTCACCAGAGAGATGAGGTTGGTAAGCGTCATCTTGATGTCGACCTGAGTGATGTCACCACTGTTTTCCATGGGCCGGATGTTCTTGTTGTAACCCTTCATCAAATCCTTAAACAGTTCCCCTTCGAGGTTGAGTGCTGATGCTTCAAGAAAATATAAGACTAAAGCAAGTGATGGCAAAGGGACTTATTTAAAGGGACACGCCATCAAACATATTAAGTTCAGTTTGCCTGTCATGAGAGGCTCTATTCAGCCTGTAAAAAGTTCAAAGTTTAAAAAAGTAACCCTGATGATGTCATAATGATGTCAGCAGGATGATCTCAGTTTGGTCTTGAGACATTAGCAAAAAGCCTGCATTGGAGATAGGACGTGTGAAGTTTGAAAGACGTGGGCATTAAGGAGGCGTTCTGATTATTTAAAAAGTCAGGATACCTCAGCTTTTGCTACTTTAATTCTGACCATTATTTTTTAATCTGCCTTTTATGAGTCCCTCAACTACACTGTATGTAAGTGCAGTATGGCTGGAGTAGCCTGCTGAATTTTCTCTCATATAATGTTAATGTAGATGACCTTTTTAAATCCAGATCCCAGTTTGATTTCCAACAAACACCTGATGGTCCCCTAAAATAAGTGTGAAACCGGAATCAGCATGAAGTGTACTACAATTTCTGTCCGATTAACCAGAATAACAAGGCTGTGCAGAAGAGCTCATAAGAACACACACATGGTCCAGCACTACAAATGAAGTCTGATTTTGAAACTTTGTACACATGCCCTGCCAAATAATGCACTGCAATTCAGTAACAATACATATTTACAAGAAAGGTAAATCCTTATTGTTTCATTCTTTACTGAATCAGTTTAAACCAATTTAAAGAACAGCGCTGTTTGGTGCACTGCAACCTTTACAGTATGATGAAAATTGTCCGGGAGATGTGTACCACATTTTGTTTGAATGTGAGAACGCAAGCATGATGTGTAATAGGGAAAGCAATATCTAAACTGTTTGTGCAAGTTAAAATGTATTACATGTTATTACAGGTGAAAATCTGACTTCACAAATTCCCACCACACCGTGCAAATCCTTAGAAACTGACAAGATATTGTATATGTAATGTAATTTCTCCCAAATGTGGCAGCGGGTTGATTAGCCTACCTGTGGCAGAAATCATAAACGCCCTCACGAAGAGTGACAGGGAGAGCGGAGTTCCAGAATCCATTAGTGTGTGTTTTGCGCTGTCCGAGACAAAGCTATGATCACTTGGACACTACTTGCTGGGGTTGCTGGCACTTAAACTGTGTGTGTGTGTGTGTGTGTGTGTGTGTGTGTGTGTGTGTGTGTGTGTGTGTGTGTGTGTGTGTGTGTGTGTGTGTTTCCCAGCAAAAGTCAAGGCTGATGGGATGGGTTGAGGTTTAGAGGAATGGTTGGGGGCTGGTGGGGGAGTTGATGATTGTTAGGGTTAAATCCAAGAGTTTATTTCCAGTAACTGCATAGCCAGCTGTCACAACAAACACACACACACACACACACACGCACACACACACACACACACACACACACACACACACACACACACACACACACACACACACACACACAGGCAGGCAACATGACATGCACATAGTTTGGGCATTGTAGTCAGGGCATGGCTGCCCTCCAGTGTTAATGTACACCATCAAACCACACTCTGTATTATAACATACACTCTGTTTAGTGCACCTGGCTGTTGTCATTCAGACGTCTACATGAACACACTAACACTCATGGATTCTGTGACGGCGAATTTAGCACATCAGTGTTCTATAAAAAGCTAGCTTTCTCCACCCGAAGCCATTGTCAAAAGTGTTCTCGGCAGGAAGATTAGACGATAAAGAGAGGGAGACAGCAGCAACATTGTGCGTGTCTGCTAGCCAGAAAGTTCAAATAAACTGTACAGTGGACAAGAGAACAGGTGATAAGTCTTGTTCATTTACAGCACTCCGTCTGTGATGACTGGTTTACTCAGCTGTTCCACTCATATCTCTGTATATCCCTATTTTAGCCTTTGGACCAGCCAGAAAACTACCACAGATTACTGGGCCGATATTAGTGGTGAAGTTACTTTGTTTTTTTGAGCTCATTCAGCCTATCATCACCACGATCAAACAGTGGCTGAGACTTGGCAACCACAGTGAGGCTGATAACGGTAAACACATTCTGTAACAAAGACGGGGCGCGTCTGCAACTCAAGGGTGTCACTTCCTCAAGCAACAGATGTCTTTACTTGCAATGCCTTGACTCATGACAGACAATAAGAGACTCTAAAGGTCAGCTTAGTTATGTGTCCAGTTACAATTCCCTGTCCTGGAAATAAGGAGTGAAGACAGGAGGGGGTGGGAGGTACTGGCCAGCACAGGACAGCAGCTGCTGTGTTGATGGGAAAGCTTACCCTTAAAGGGTTGGAGGATTTAAGTCAATCTCGGGTCACAAAAGGAACCAATCAGCATCGACACCTGACTCGAGAGAGTACGTGTGGGGGTCAGCAAAACAGCTGTGCACCAGCAGCAACATACTGCAGGATTAGCAGCATTGCTGTCAACTAATTTAAATATCTCACATCAAAAGTAAAATTTGATGACTACAGATTACCACAACACTCAACACAACATGCCTTAGCATTAATAACAATTTTATTTATATATAGATTTTCTTTTCATTTTTTTTAACAAAAATACAAATGCTTTTCTCTATACAAATAAATATGGTAAGGATAAGGTAAGAATACAAATAATATATACAGTCTGTGTGCTTCACAAGAGGCTCAACCTTTGCAAAAGACAATATGAATAACTTATCATTTTGTACAGATTCATAAGTTAGACAAGGCAGTGTCTCCAACCACATAAAAAAAAAATATCCTGTGGCATGATGGGTGGGCTATAGTTGGATTGATACATTCATGGTTGTGTTTTCATTTCGAGCTAAATTCAGGCTCTCAGATAGGGGTAAAACAAAATAATGCTTTTTCACAAGAGACAGCAGAAGAAGTAAAGTTTGAGTGAGAAATATGTGCGTCTCTCTGTCCCATGACGAGGCTTTTCTGGTGCAAACATGTCCCCTTGAGAGTGGTGCTATCATCTCTCATTTGAGTCTTTTATTTTTCATGTCATCTCACTTGCTGTTATGATAAAGTTAAGTCTTCAGTGCCTCCAGTGCCAAAGCGATGATTCTTGGCACACTGCGGTAGAATGACTCGTTCTCTAGGCCCACAAGACTGTAGAAGGTCAAAGGTCGTCCGCCCACTACTGCTCTGACTCGTGCCTGGTAAAGTCCTCGATCGTTCTTGGAGCTCAGATCAACTAACACCTGAACAAAAAATTGACCCAACAAGGCAGAGAGAGAGAGAGAGAGAGAGAGAGAGAGAGAGAGAGAGAGAAAATTAGTACATTAGAAGTTTTTTTACCAGTGCATATTTACTCTCTTAACTTCTCCACTTTACACATTAATTTACCTCTTGAAAATTCATGCGTAGGTTCTTGCTTGGGATGCTTAAGACCCAGCTGTAAGAGTCTCTGACCTGGTTGACTTGCTGTGAGGACTCTCTCACTCCAGGACAAACTGCAGGAACAAACAAAAACATTTCATTTGAGAAATAACATTTACCCATGAACAAATATTACATGGAGGTATGTAATAAATGTGATGTCAGAAACTAGTAGGTGTGGCACGTACTTTTCACACCGGTCCCGGGTATCTGCCTCTTGCGAAGAAGGCTCCTGTATTTCCTGTGAAGGCTAAAAGTCTTTACAGTGTAAACAGCTTGTCTGGGGTCAGCGGTCGTCTCTGTGTGAGCACCCTCATTGCCCGGCTGAAGGGCAGATGTCGACTGCACTGGGAGCGGCAACGCTGAAGATTTGAATTCTGTTCCGTCTTCATTCTCAACAAAAGTAAAATCCTCAGAAGTGGCGCTCCATTTTACATCAGGAGAAGCGTCGCTATTGGACGAGGTTTGACTTTGTGGCACATCTTCTGTCACAATTTCATCTTGTGTGCTTAATTTCTGAAATTCATTCATCAGGGCTGTTAGAAGTGACCAAGGCTCCTGGGATTCCTGGGAGGAGGAGGAGGCGGAGGAAGAGGAGGAGGAGGAGACTGGTGCTCCAGTGGAAGATGTAGTTAAAGGGGGACTGTTGGGAGAATCCTCCTGGAGGTAGACTGTATCCAAATGCAGGATGGGAGGAGCAGCTCTGGAGTACAGTTTGGAGCGCAGAGCTGAGATAACAGATTGAAATTCTCCCTCCAGCTGATGTACTGAGGAGTCCTCTGTCTGGAGATGATGTGTAAAAAGTTGGATATTAAATTTAGCTTCAAATAAATCCACATCAAAACATTGTAAGTAATTGCCATGTCTACATCTTCAATCACTGGCTTCCTACATTTCCCATATCCCAGCTTGCCTTTCAAAGTCATGCCCCTTAGTCAAAACACAAAATGGGTCAGTGTTGACCGTTTATGAATTTCTCCCTGTTGAATGCTCAAGCAAAAATGATGACTTGGATGATGATGATTGATATTGTAAGGCTTATATTAATACTTAATCAATAAACCTGACCTCTACCTCATCACTGATTTAGATAGTGAACTTTTCTAAATATTAAAAAAACTGAATGCGCTGGGAATCATTTTTTTAAATGACGTGATGTGATATAATATGATGCAACCTCATTTGCATTTGGACATTTTAGAAATGTACCTGTAAGAAAAGGTTGTCCTCCTGTCTTGTTGGTGTGGAGGAGATGTCTGTGGATGTGTCAGTGTGTTGTTTGTCCAGGTCTTCAGCCATGTTTCTCAGGTATTTCTCCCAGTCATCCACTGAGGGCCCCACCTCTCTGAATAAGGCTGGGGGAACTGGAGAAGGACCCTGCTCTGTTGGCACCACAGCTCCACCTAGCTGTTCTACATGTAATAAAACACATGTGAGAATAGTGACCAATAAAACAACACAATTTCCTAATACTGTATAAGAAATGCAACTGAGAAAGTTATACTGCAAAGCACTGCAGGAAGTGAATGATTGTTTACTGTAGGTTATCTATGCATTTTAAGCCCGGATAGAAAATGGAATAACACAATTCTGTCAATCATGTACCTTTAATCTGTGTGAGACCATGGCTCAGGGCCAGGTCCCTCCTCTCTCTAGTGTGAGTGAAAGCTGTGCTGTAGATGTGCTCCACCAGCTGAGGCAGAGTCTTGGTGAAGAAGGTCAAGTCAACTTTGTCCCGGATGTAGTCCTCGGCCCTCTGGAGCAAGTCCAACAGGGTTTGTAGGAACGAACGCAACTCTGGATGGCAGAGAGTGAGCAACAGATCAGAAACCTCTACAGCATCACCTCAAAGCAACATGAATAATAAGTAGTGTATTTTGTTTTTGTTCTACATCCATCAAGCTAAGCTTTTAAATAAGAGTACTCACGACATTTCTTAAAGCGGGTGAGGCACTTGTCCTCGGCCATTCGGCTACAAGCGCTGGCAGACTGACCAGGGGGGCAGGTCAGGGTATAGAAGCGACAGAGAGAGCTGAACTCCGACCTCTGCTCCTCCTCCGTCATTTCTGTTGTCTTTAGAAGCTCCGGACATGTTGGCTCCCTGCTTCCAAATGACTCTAATACATCGATTGTATTGCAAAGATTTAATATTAATATTCAGACGTATGTTGTGAGTCTAAATATTTTAGTTTCCGTGGTTTGTTGTTGCTTGAAACTCACTCTGTATCTCAGTCTGAATCCAGTCGGAGAAAGCAGACACCCGTGTGTAGACTCCAGGCTTGCCCTTCTCTCCGCAGCCGTCTCCCCAGGAGGTAATGCCGTAGAGCTGGAACCGACCTGAAATTCGATCCTGGTAGATCAGCGGGCCTCCAGAATCTCCCTATAAGTGTCATAAAATCCCTCAAAAGTTAAAAAAAAAGAAGCTTATCTGTAGTCTGGCAACAGAAAATGGCTTGGGTGTTCATAAACAAAAAGGTAACTAACTAGGTAACTAACTCAGAAAATGTTGTTGTGCCCACCTGACAGGAGTCTATGCCTCCAGTGAGATAGCCAGCACACAGCATAGTATTGGTGACCAGTTCTTTGCCAAGGGCACTCTTACAGGTGCTCTGAGGCAGTAGGGGAACCTTGGCCTCCATCACCACGTCAGCAGACGGGCCATCTGTAGAGAAAGATTATATTTATATATGTTATATGTTGTTAATAAATAGGTTTAAATATTTAGACAAATTTGCTAACTCACAGTTCTCATCAACAGCACATATTCTCTCAAAAAGGTAACAAAAAGCATTTAAGCTTGCTCGCAGACAACTAAGCTATGAATAACTTTAAAGTGAGAATCCATGTCAATTATCTCCCACTCACCCTCATAGAGGGAGCCCCAGCCTGCCACCAGACATGGACTGCCAGTAGGGGGCTCCATGCCAGAGGGGAGACACACCGGCGTGACACGGCCAGACAGGACCACTGGGGATGTCAGCTCCACCAGGGCTATATCGTTGTTAAATGTCTTTGGATTGAACTGCAGGAGGTGGAGAAAGTTTGATTGATTGAATGAGTTAAAGAATGACAGGCTGATCTGGTTGTTTGATTGTTTGACCAGGGAGATGTAATGGGAAAGATAATACTATATTATGCCTATTCCCATACCACTATGTACACTGTATCCCACACTTTGGATTGTTACCTTAGGATGAGGGATGACGCGATTCACTTTGAGAAGCTGCTCATCAGGGTCAGTCTTCGTGATGTCAAACTCGCCCACCACGGCTGTCCAGTAGCTCTCGCTTCGGCTGCTACAGAGGTCAGAACAATACGAGAGAGTGAGAGAGAGAAAAACACCTATAATAAGAAAAATTAAAGATCTTATTATAATTGCGGAAAAAAAACAGTGATGCACAAATGCACACTCACCCAGCAAAACAATGAGCAGCAGTGACCACCCAGGAGCTGTCCACCAGGACCCCTCCACACATCAGGCCACCATCTAGCTGGAGGTTGACCAGCCAGGGCCAGCTGCCTGGAGGAGCAGGCGAGCCGCCCACGATCCGAGAACGAGGCTGTGTGATGTTTTGCACCGTGGACGACCTCTGACCACACACTGCTGCTGGGACAGAGAGAAACCGAAGGTTCAAAAACTGCAGCAAAATCTGCTTTTTGTAAAGAAACGTTGAATACTGGAGTTTTGCAAATGATTCTCACGCCTCTTCACTGACAGAGATTATCAGAATGAATGCATGAACACTTCGTTGTGAATACATGTATACCCTCACCCTGTGCATGCGTCTGTGTAGCAGGTTCCAGGTTCTGCATTGTGTTAAGCAGGCTGCACTGGAGGACACGGGCGCTGCAACTCTCACCCATGATCCTGATGCAGGTCTCTTTGTCCAGTTCACCAGGTGGGCAGCGATGCTGATAGTATGCACAGGCCTGGCTCAGAGCCCAACTCCGCTCAGCTTCATCCTGAAGCTTCTGGGCTTTACTGATGACATCACATCTAGGTTCTGATAAGGCATTGGCAGGAGACGCTGTTGGGCGAGAAGGAGAGTTATGGACATACTGAGAAAGCATTTATTGGTAATAGAGGACAACGTGACGCTCAAGATGCTCAAGAATGGAAAGGGCAAGAAGAGTAATATTTTACTTACAACAGGACCCAGACAGCTGTCCACAGTCCTGAAACAAACAGGGAGCACAGCCTCGGCAGCCTGCTTCAGCCTGACTTCTCTCAGATGATGCACGCTCGAGAGAGGACAAGGCACTAGTCATGGCCGCCTCTAGAACCACGGTGCCACGATCAGACAGAGCTGCAGGAGAGGACAGGAAGAAATAGAAAAGAAAGGACAACAATGTAAGACGAGCTAGAGAAGAAGAAGAGGAGGTATCGTCAGAGAGAAGAAGACACAGACACAGGAGCCAGAACGATATATACTGCAATGGTCAGGCTGATATGCAGATATAGTGTATGTCGGCCAATTCACAAAATTGCAGTACAATAGCATAGACAAGTATGTGGTAATGCCTCCATTACGACTGTCCTGGTCAGTAAATATCTTGGTAACAACTGCTTAATAAATACATTTAAGGAATTCTTATAAAAATGTTTGTGTATGAAATAAATATTAACATCAGTAGTGGCCTGGTTGGGCTCCAGCGCATAATGGACGCGTTTCAGAGTAATAGATTTTTGATGAATGCATGTACATTTACTGAATTCTGAAGATAGGACGGACATCTAGGTCGTTACATGGAACACACTGTCGTTTTCTGTGCGAACGTTACGTGTATATGTGAGCATTAGTATAAACTGGTGCTGCTTTCTGGTTGAGCATTAGTATAAACTGGCGCTGCTTTCTGGTATGTGTGTGAGTAGCCCCGTTTTTCTCATGCTGCTCTTTGAGTTCATTGGCAGCGTGTTAGAGAAGCTAGCTCACGCTCAGCGCGCTGGTGAGGCTTCTGCAGACACACATCAATCAGGCCGCCGACCCGGCAGCCCCCCTCTGTGCCGCACCACATCACAGGATAGGGCACTAACAACAACAATGCTGATTGAAGACTTAATTAGAAGGCCAGGGCTGAGCTGGCAGAGCCTGGCAGGCAGGGACAGGCTCTAGGGGCACGGGCTGGCTGGAGTCCCCTTGTTCTAAACACTCTAAACACACATTGCCATCACCAGACGTTTGTATGAAGGTTCTGCTGTACTCAGCACTTCAACCAGAGGTCCCTCACTAATGTGCTTTACTGCAGGAGTTACGTTTCTCTGCAGTAGCTCTCTGACAAGCCTGTCCAAGAAAGTGCAAAAATGACACAAATGTAGGCTAAAGATAAAAACACACAACTGATAATACTATTTCTATTCTTTGCTGCTTTGATAACCAAACAAAACATATGAAGATGAGTGCTGAAAATCAGTCTAATGAAATGTGTTGTATTATGTATTTTAAGGTTAGACACCTGCTGCTCATCAGTAAAAAACTAAAGCATAGTGTATGTATCCAAGAATATCAGCAATCTCCCAACTTAAATAACAAAGTAAGCCTACAGCAAAACAAAACATTTCTATATTTCTTGCTGCTTGGCCAAAAAGTATCAACACGCACCAGATGTGTGCATATAATTCAATTTTAAGCTAATAATACTGGCTATCTCATCAGGATTGAAGTATCACCAGATGTTTTGTCCGCTTACTACTCGCTACAGAGATATTAATGCCTTTGAAGCATCACAGCATCACCAGTGTTTGGTTTGCAGGGTTTTCACTATGATGCATTAAATAAAAAAAGATAAAGATTATTCCAGATTAGTCTATTAGTCTAAGACATTTCAAAGTACTGTATATATCCTTAAGTAATTTCAAATTAGTAAGCTCCACCCAACCAGGATATCAGCAAGACTAGATTTCCAAACTATACCTGTCAATGATAGGTAATGTTGTCACTACTCTTCACATATATTACCATCATTGAAAAAAAAAAACAATACAAAACTTGTGTAAGTTTAGAAAAATTACCTTTGAGTGCACTCTGGGGCATCCTGTAGACCTCTCGACCTGTCGGGGCTCCCAAGGGCAAGCAGTCGAGTCCCATAAGCAGCAGTGATATCAGCAGCAGCATGGTGTCAGAGCATCAGACCTCCACTCCACAGTGACAACAAGCAGACAGGCAGGAGACACGCCGAACGACCAAAGAGGATGCAGAGATGCTGGAGCTGAGGCTAGGCTGCAGTGTTTCCAGGTCCTTGTTGTCTGGTTGCTCTCTGCAATCCTTAACTGGCTCCGTCCTCCTGATTCTTTGGACTCTCTCCCACACTGTGGTGCAGGGCATCTGTCTGTAAGTTTACTTAGAGGAACAATAGGTGCCTGGAGTGGTCCCTGGTATATATAGAGTCCCCAGGGGAACACCAGTAAGAGGGAGGGGGTGAGGATAGGAAAGAGAGAGGGAGAGGGAGGGAGAAATGCTCCCATGGCCAATACACAAACAGATGAATTCATTAAGACTGTGACAGCAAATCGGGTGCAACTTGCCAAGGCTGGACATTACAAAGAGGTTTGGTTCTATGAAAAGAGACAGAGGGAGGGAGAGAGAGATGCACATAGGGAGGGGGGAGAAGGGGAAGGCGGAGTGATTGGCTGGGCGGCAGGAAAGGGGGTGTTGTTTGAATTAATTAATGTGAGAGGAAGAGGGAGAACGCTATGCAGATAAGGATATGGGCTGATGTGACACTGGGGGAGAGGAATGTAGAGCGAGAGAGACGTCTGAACCGAAGAGTCACAGCATGAGCGGAGCGAGGAGGAGATGGAGAGAGGTTGAGTGACAGAGAAGAGAGACAGAGAGAGAGAGAGAGAGAGAGAGAGAGAGAGAGAGAGAGAGAGAGAGGGAAGTGTCTGCCATTCTGCATGCCCCTCAAAGAGAGCATTGTCCCCGGCGTCCCTCTGAGGATGCCCACATCAAAGCCGTCCCCCGGGCATCACTTGGCCGCCGCCTCCATTGATCACTTACAGTCTTTTATCCCCCCCATTAAAATATTGTCAGTTCACATCACTTTTGTCTTTCTCTGCTGAACTTTACTTTTGTTACATAAAGATACAGTAAAAAAAAAAACTGCGTTATGAGCATGATGTGTTTTTATTCCATAATAAATCATTCATTGAACAAATTTTTAGCTTCTTGCATTTATTGTCAAAAGTTTTGCTTGTGTCTGGTCACTGCACCTGTTGAAACACAAGTAAAACTGACATACTGACTTTCAAACAAAATGTTGATTTAATCAGGAAGATATAGTATATCCTTCTGATTGAATAACATACTTATAAAGTTTTAATAGAAAAAGTTAAAGTGCCACAGAACACATGAGCTCATAATGTGTCTAAATCCTTACATTTGAAAAAGATAAAGGTGTGTAGTTACTGTGGCTAGTCATCTTTTTACAGCTCAAACAATAACATTATGTGAGATAGAGCTACCTCTGGAAAAATATCACAGTGAATGTGTAAAGCATTATGACCACCCCGTTTTAATAATGTTGAATGTAACTAAAAGCTAGGATCTCTTATCAATTTCACTAAATAAATGTTATGTATGCAGAGAAATTGAGATTTAGGAGGAGAGACAAAGTAAAACTTTATATTTTAAATCTTGTGGGCATTCAAGGTGCAATTCTGCATTGAGGAATCTCAATTTATTTTTATTTTGTATAGTCACTGTTTATTGAACCAAAACAGTGTGTTGTGTGTGTGTGTGCGCTGGAGGATGCAAGATATGCCGATACGTAATGCGTCAAAATCAGACATACAAGTTAGTCCAGATCCTGCCAATATAACTCTGTATGTTAAAGCATCTTCATATTTAAGGACACATTTTTCCCCTCCACAACACAAAAACCAGGTGTGATTCTTATTATTAAATTCTAAGGCATTCACTGCACATATTTCTGTTACAGTATGCTACCACATTGGACGGTAAATATTTTTGCAGAGAGTGATCTGAGTATAAAACTGATATCAACAAAATGTTTTGTGCATTACAGTCAACAGACATGGTCACAGTCACAGTCTACATGGATACAGAAAGGAGTCTTTGCCGACCAGAAACCCAAACGAGAAGCACAAATTGGAGTCAACTTTGAGCCAACTAACTGGCTGAACGATAAAAAGAGTGGCGGCCGAATCTAGCAGGACATTATCAAAGAGAGCAATCCACTGCTGCCACAAGCCAGCACTGAGTTCACTGACAACAACATACAGTACGTGTTAGAGAGTGTGAGACTGTGTTGATGTTTCACTCAAAGTTTGTGCAGCCAACTCTGGTTAATTCAAATACTTTCATGGTGAAGAAACTGCAAGCAACCAAAACATATGCAAGGATAAGAAACAAAAACAGGCTTCAGGGAGAAAAAAGAGGTTGAGGAGGCAGAGTAAGACAAAAAAAATTTTATTTCTTCCTTTCCAAGCCTTGCTTTCAGACGTTTGTTAGTGTGTGTGTGTGTGTGTGTGTGTGTGTGTGTGTGTGTGTGTGTGTGTGTGTGTGTGTGTGTGTGTGTGTGTGTGTGTGTGTGTGTGTGTGTGTGTGTGTGCGTGTGTGTGTGTGTGTGTGTATGTTTTGTTGTGTGCATTGTGCCCCAGCCCCCTCCATGCACCCGTGCAACACAATGGCCCTGAGATCTGAGAGCAGGCTCAGGCGGAGCGAAGCGGGAACAGCATGGGACAAACGGGCGGCACTCTTTCATTCCTTCGCTCCCTCAATCCGTTTGCCTTTGATGTCCTTTGATTAATTTGCCTTTTGCTCACTCTTCCTTCATCTATCCACCAAGCATGGAGCACTCTGTCTCTTTTTTCTCCTCCGCCTGCCCATCTCTATCTCCACAAACGGTGATGTTCTACCTTGTCCAACGGTGGCTACATTCAACCATTAATACTGCTAGTCAAAATATTTATACTTTATTATATGATCTAAACTTGATGCATTACCGATTGGGTAATCACTTGTTTTATTTGAAATGGGCTAGATCTCTATCAAGATACTTTTATAAAGTGGCAACCAACATACATTTGTTCTTTTAATTAATGGCAGTTTATGTTTTTCTGTGACTAGTTGAGTTTTCCAGTGCACCTGCCTTTAATAAAGCACTAACTTAGGGACCTCATGTACCCATGAAGGTTGTTTAAAACATGAATATATACCAAGGTGTGTGCAAAGACAGCTTTTTAGGGTTTGTAAGACAATTACAATTGTTGTACAATGTTTTTCGCTGTCTAAGCATGGTGCACAGACTCATCCTCAGATTAAGTTGGCAACTTTTCTGGTAGGTGGGAGGACTTTAAACAGTCAGTGACGAATGAAGAACTCATACCCAAGATAATTTTGTTTTTTGCCTAGGTGACGGCTTAACTTGATGTCTATTGGCTTGTCCTCAATTTTTACTGAGCCACTAAAATACTCTTACAATGTGTCTCTCAAGTTATAACTGTTCAGTAACAAATTGCTTGGAAAAATAAGATTTTATGCAAGAAAGACAAAAAACAAATAAAAAAAATAGTAAGAAGTGTGTTTGTGTTTGACACAGCAGTGATTGGACTAGCTGGGCTGCAGAAATTCATGTGAACGCACAATCAGCTGTTGAACCGTCTAGAAGTGATTTACTGTGGGGTGCACAGGCTCTTCACTGGCTGGCTGCTTGAGCAGGTTACATAAAGAAAACACATAATGCTCAGTACAAAATCACCACCACAATGCGAACCTTAACAACAATCGTGTTGAATAACACCCAGGTATTGTGTCCATTATGAAACCATTTCTCCCATTGTCTCAGGCAGAAAACAATTGAAATCTAGGTCAGTGGGGTACGCAACAGAGAAGAGGTTCCCAACATTTCAACACAGACAGACACTTGAACCCCCTGACAATAGTCAAGCAGAAGCAGCTCGTCTGCACAGGCCTGTGTTGGGTCATTGTCAAACATGTTGTTAATTAGATCTATTATGACCTCAACAATCACATTAACTGCCATTAAATGCATATTAACCACCAACTGTTCAATAATAAAATATCCACTTTATCTAAATAGGAGTGATAATGATGATGTAGTTGATTGGTGTATGTGGAAACAGTGCTCATATTTCTTTTCCTGATAATAATTAAATGACACAGGCCCTTTGTCTTATAATACAATAATAATACATTTTATTTATGGGCGCCTTTCATAGCACTCAAGGACACCTTGCAGTTAAAACAACAACAAAAAACATGTAAAAAGGCAAATATAATTTAAAAACAAAATTGTCATTCAATGTCATATTTTTTATTAACTAAAAGCACGGCATGGAGAGACAGCTGGCAGGAGGGAACAGACCCCATGGGGACGGTCATGGGCTAGCTACCCATGGCTGCAGTTTCCAGAGCTTTTTAGCATATGGAAACACCCCCTATGGCTACGAAAACACAACAGAAGAGA
Source organism: Sander vitreus (assembly GCF_031162955.1). Taxonomy (NCBI): domain Eukaryota; kingdom Metazoa; phylum Chordata; class Actinopteri; order Perciformes; family Percidae; genus Sander; species Sander vitreus. Next base: position 9,786,820 of record NC_135866.1, read on the forward strand.
ATACCCAAAAAGTCTGCGAGAGCGAGGGCGCAAGATAGCTGACACTATGGTAACAGACCCTGGACCGGAATCGACTACGAGTAGAAAAAGCGCAGACCAGGAGAGCACCACAAGAACTGTCGTAGCTACATCTGCAGCAGTGCACCGCACACTTCAGATATGTGCCTGCGGATGGAGGAAAGTTACGTCATACCATGGGTTGAGGATTCATCAGGGGGAGAGAAAGTGTTTGGGAAACCAGAGACAGGGGCCTCGCATTGACTACTTTCTACCGAAGGAGTCAAGTCAGTCGAATGAAGCACAGCAACCGGACCCAAACCACAGCGTGCAGTGCGCAGCACCACTGTCATGGAGGAAGTACCCTCAAGCACAGAGATGGCAACATCAGAGAATCCCACCCAACTTTCCAGATCCGCAATCGAGAGGAAGCTGGTTGGGCACAGACCACATGTGAAAAGGCGAGCTGCTGCCGACAAGAAAAAGTCTCCATCTGCGCCAACCTCCAGAAGGCAACAGGAGATCAAGCGCCTCATCCAACAGAGGAGCAACCCCAGGACCTAATGGAGTCCCATACAAGGTGTACAAGAACGCACTGGATGTCCTGAGGTTTCTTTGGAAGCTCATGAGAACAGTGTGGTAGAGGAAGATGGTGCCCAAAGTGTGGCGTAGGGCAGGAGGGGTCCTGATCCCAAAGGAGACGAAGGCAGAGAACATCAGCCAGTTTCAGCCAATATCCTTACTAAATGTAGAGGGTAAAATCTTCTTCAGCGTCATTGCTAAAAGGATATCCGAATACCTTCAAAGAAATAACTACATAGATACATCGGTAAAGAAAGCAGGAATCTCAGGTTTTTCTGGATGCTTGGAACACTCTAGCATGATCTGGCACCAGATCCGGACCGCAAAGGCGAGAAAAAAGGACCTCCATGTCATTTTTTTGGACCTTGCCAATGCCTTTGGGTCAGTGCCCCATGAACTCCTGTGGGCCTTCTTCACCTTCTTTCACATTCCGGACACCATTACAACCCTGGTTAAATCCTACTTCCAAGACCTGCAGTTCTGCTTTACCACGGCTGATTTTACCACGTCTTGGCAATCCTTGGAGGTGGCATCATGGCAGGATGCACCATCTCACCCCTGGCCTTTACAATGGCAATGAAGGTCATCATTCGGGCGTCAAAATGGGTAGTGGGTGGGCAGCGGCTTAATTCGGGCACACGCCTTCCTCCCCTCAGAGCCTTTATGGATGACATCACTACTCTGACCACCACTGCTCCATTTACCAGGAAACTGCTCGTAAAACTGGAGGAGAACATCAGCTGGGCTCGCATGAAGATAAAGCCATCAAAGTCACGCAGCATCTCCATTGTCAAGGGAGTGCTCTCTGACTGCAAATTCTTCATTGGAGAGGAGCCCATCCCAACAGTGTCTGACCAGCCTGTTAAGAGCCTTGGACGGTGGTATGATGGCAGCCTGAAGGATAAAGATCAGGTACAGCAGCGGAAGGAAATCAGAAGTGGGCTCCAGGCCATCGACAACACTCAGCTGCCTGGAAGATTGAAGGCCTGGTGTTTACAGTTTGGCCTTCTTCGCCGAGTGCTGTGGCCCCTTACCATTTTTGAGGTCCCAATCTCAACAGTGGAGAAGTTGGAAAGAGGAATCACAGGCTACATCAAGAAATGGCTTGGAGGGTCTCGATGCATTACCACCATAGGCCTCTACAGAGACTGTGCCCTCAAACTGCCCATCACCAGTCTCAAGTGTGCATTCAAGTGTGCTAAAGTAAGACTCCAGATAACACTGATTGAATCTTGTGATGCAATGGTGAGTAACAATGCACCAATCTTGGTGGCAGGCCGCAAATGGAGACCAGCCAGTGTGGTGGAGGAGGCAGTAGCCAATCTCAGACTTGCGAACATAGTGGGACACGTCCAGCAGGGAAGTCGAGGCCTCGGTCTAACAACTAGGCTGCCAGCCTGGAATGCAGCCACGGCACCAGAACGGAGGAAATTGGTGGTGGAGGAATTACACTGGCAGGAGGAAGCAGCAAGGTGGGCCAAGGCAGTTTCCCTTGGTAAACAGGGACAGTGGACACGTTGGGAGAGTGTGGAGAGAAGGAGGATCAGCTGGAAGGAGTTGTGGAACATGGAAGCAAAGCGAATCAGCTTCATCATCAGGGCTACATACGATGTTCTTCCAACACCTAGCAATCTCCATCAGTGGTTGGGTGAAGATCCAGGATGTGCCCTATGCTCCAGGCCAGATTCTCTCAAGCACATACTGACCGGGTGTAGAGTCAGCCTCACCCAGGGACATTACACCTGGCGTCATAACCAAGTCCTTAAGATCCTCGTAGCCACCCTGGAAACAAACGACTGCTTCCAACTCCCTACCACCATCAGTCATCAATCACCACACTTAGGTCTGACATAGTTCTCTGGTCCCCCTCTCTGAAGGTCTTCATCATCGAACTCACTGTACCCTGGGAGGACTCAGTGGACGAGGCATACGAGCGAAAACAACTACGCTATGCTGAGCTAGCTGCTGAAGCACAATATCGCGGATGGAAAACTGAAGTCACCATGAAACCATTTATTTGTTATACACAGATGTACTTTATAGCAGGGTTGCAGTGCACAAATATATAATATATATATAATCACACTTTATATTGCAACAAATTAACTGTGGAACACTGCTGCATTGCCAACTAAAATTGTCTACTACTAAAAACCAGTCAACAATATGCTACAAGTACAGAAAAAAATAGTGTTACTTAAGTATTAAGTGCAAACAGCACATTGAGATTAGGTAAGAAAAGATGCTGTTTAACATTGTGTGATCCTGTGGGTTCCCTCTGGTGCAATGTCCCTGCTATGACAGTATGTATAGTTGTTGTTTTCCCTTGTCCAGCTTCCATGAGCATACACCAACCCACTCAACAATTCCCTCAGCTTCCAAACACTGACCAGCTCCATGTTATATGTTAGATGTATTATGGGACAACCTGAGAATGAAGAATTTGTATGTCAGGCCAACGTGACATCATGACTTCGCATAAACATACACGCCACTTTCCTAAAGTCAAGTGGCATGTTATCTGTACGCATTTTGAGCTATCCGCATGTATATCTACGTTGTATACAGCGTAAACATACACACCACTTTCTAAAGCCACGTGGCGTGTTATCGCGAGACTACGGTTGGTTTTAACATCAAAACCGTAAAAGAAAAGAAAAACCGTTGGGATTAGGAAAAGAGGAACTGGGTTGGGTTTAGAAAAAAGAAGAACTGGGTTGGGTTTAGGAAAAGAAAAATATGGTAAGGAAACAACACACGCGGGACGCACGGGGCATCAATTCACACGCAAACGCAAGGTAATGTAAGTCAATGGAGGACAAACAGTGTTGATAAACACGCTGAAAAGCGAGTGAGCATTTTCATAACACGCCAATAACGCCATACAAATTGACGTGTCATACATACGCCACTTCATGAGAACAGTCTGGTCAGGCAGTATAAAAGCAAAGGTAGAAAGAATTTTAAGCGTGAAAACTCTTACTGTAAAATCAATTTATGTACTATAAATAAATAGTATATATATGTTAGTATGTCTGTACTGAGAAATACATTAAATTATGTCATTATTTGTAGTTCTACCCTTACAGCCAAGCTGGCAATGCCACATCTTTGAAAGCTGCAAATAACAGAAAACAGTTGTAATTCTGGTCTAACAGAGGAAACTGCAGATTGTAAGCAGAGAAAAGATGAAAATCACTCTGTTGTTCTTGGTGTGTGCCATAGACAAAACTAAAAGTTGAATATAGCGCCTGTTTGGAGCACCAAACAGCTAAAAAAAAGGGAGAAAAAGAAGAAACAAGTGATTTCAGTCCACTTCTGACATGCTACAGCTGACTTGAAAACGCTGACATCTAGTGTCACAATAATGAAACTTATTTTTATAGAGTTGCAGTCCATTCTGGCAGTTATCCTTCTCCTCTGCTGGAACTGCAATGTTCTGCATTATTTGAGGTTAATAGACTCAGACTCCGGAAAAAGAATATATACATTAATAACAAGCAGAGTAGGCTACTGCATTGGTCTATTCATTGGCCTCCCAAAATCAGCTGTACCTTACTACAGTTAATTCAAAATGCGGCTGCACATGTTCTTACCGGAACTAAAACCTAGGAGTACATTACACCTGTTCTTAGATCTCTGCATTGGGTCCCCGTCAAAACTAGAATTGATTATAAAACTCTGCTATTTACTGTAGTATACAAAGCTCTAAATGGCCTTGCACCTCAGTATATAAAATATGCCAATTAGATACAAGCCAGCAAGAACCTTCAGGTCCACAGGCAGAGGTCTTTTACCATCCCTCGTACTAACTCTAAAGCAGGAGAGGCTGCCTTCTTTATTTATGCCCCAAATAGATGGAACGCCCTGTCTGAGGACCTGAGAGGCCTCCACACTCTAAAACCAGGTTAAAAAATGTCTCTTCAAAACAGTCTATGGCTAACTTTTTAGCTCTATGTGTGTGTGTGTGTGTGTGTGTGTGTGTGTGTGTGTGTGTGTGTATGAGTTAATGTCATTTTAATGTAAAGCACATTGTGTTGCATTTTATTATGTATTAAATGTGCTATACAGTAAATAAAGTTGACTTGACATTAGCAAGTGATTGGCAGCATGGATGTTTAAGTAAAAATGGTAACAGGGGTTTTATGGATAACACCTTCGGTTCCAACATGTGCTCAAGCTCTCTACCTGGCTTTGCTTCTGCTAGATCAGTAAAGCCTTTATTAGACCCTTGCACAGTCAGCTGAATTTAAACTGTGGTAGGCTAATTTAACTGTATTTGTACTATATGATTTTTTTTTTAATGTTAAGTCATGGAAGTCCATTCTCATCAATGTAATGAAAAAAGATCCTGTACGTCATTTTAATGAGAAACCTCAAAAGAATCAGTTAGTATCTCAAAAATAATGAATGAGTTATTGTGAGATAGTCTACTTAGTCATTATTTTGAGAAAGTCTCTCATAATAATGATTTACAGAACTTTTTTCCCATCACATTGGCGGAAATGGACTTCCACACAGGTAACATTAGCTACTTCTAGTTCTATTACTAGCTAGCTTATTAACCAGACTTGGTTATAATGGACTAAGCAGCAGCACAGCTAACAACAGTTGTAGCTACTAAACTAGTTTATGGCTACACAACACAAATATTAATAAACACAGGTAACGTTAGCATCCCCGGTATACGTAGCTTATTCTACTCTGTGTATCTATTCAGAGAAACAGTTCAAATTGAATTCAGTCGAACTTAGTCGGAAACCGTTACTGAAGCGTGGTAGCTAACTAACGCTAGCTAGCTAATTAACTAACGTTACCAGGTTATAATCTAAAATATGGTTACATTAGCTAGTTATCTAGCTAAGGTTAGCTCATTTAAAATGGGCTCAACCTAGTCTTCCACACTTGCCTGGCTAGTTAACGTTACTTTATTATCGGAATGCACATTGTTTAAACTACAATAATAATAAATGATGAGTAATTGTACGTTAACGTTACTTTATAATTAACGGTAGGTCTTTTTAACACAGGTAACGTTAGTGTAATGGCTTTTCAGCCTGCAGAGCAAGTACAACACCCCACCCAATTTGAAATAACTTTATGAAATTGCCAAAAAGTGCAACCTGGAGTTTGACCATAGACTGAGTTTGACACACACAAGATTATGTTAATATAGGCTACTAGCCACTTGAGCATGTTTGGGAAATTTAGCATTTCATCAGAGACATTATTTAAAACGTGGAGACTGTGATTGAATTGAATTTCTTCCTCCAGAATCCAGATTGAGACCACATAAAAAGATAGGTCTGGCAATGCAAGACTAGAGATGGAGAAAATGAAAAGGCCACATGGAGGCAGTAGGGGACACAGATTGGAAATAAGGTGACCCCCCCCATCTCTCTCTCTCTCTCTCTCTCTCTCTCTCTCTCTCTCTCTCACTCTCACTCTCACTCTCACTCACACACACACACACACACACACACACACACTAGAACAAACAATCTTACTATCTCTCATTCTTGTTATTCTGATATTGCAATCAATGGTCTATAATAAAGACTATATACAGTAGATTAAATAATGTATATTAAGAAGCAAACAATAACATAAGAAAAATATTTGCTTTATGCTGTTTCTTTAAAAAATAAATAAATAGATAAAAATAAACACAGCAAACTATTTTGTTGTGGCCTTATGTATCTATTACTTGCTTGCCATTCCATATTTCTATCCATATGTCTTTTTAAAATGTAGCTTTACTGGTTTTTTTTTTTCCAAGTAAGTAGCATTGGACCCAACTGCAGAAAAGAAGACAAAAAGCTGCTGATTCTTTGGTCTCACCTACCCACGCCTGCTGCTGCTGTCTGACTGACCTGTTGGAAGAGGCAAAACACATCATTGCCCCCCCCCCCCTTCTCTGGCCAAGCCATTAGCCATGAATAATGGTGCTGCTACCATCACAGCCAATTGTCTGGATGAAAAGCAGGCTCTGCTTCACTTACAGTTGTGTGTTAGATTGTGACCGAACAGCAGGTTAAGGATCATAGTTTCTGATCAGCTCTGTGGTTCAGGTCAGAGCAGGTAAGCAGATGACATTTCCCTTAACAGGAAATGTAGGTTAGAGCAGAGCTGCGTGTTGGTGATTGATTACAGCAGTGAGAATTCCAGGTCTTCTGAAAGGGACATTTTAATTCATATATAAACTGATTGCCCGGTACTGAAAGTACATTTTATATACTGTAGTTACTCCAGATTTTGCTTGAATGTCTCATAGTAGGTTATACAAGCAATAACCGTTTAGTGCATACAAATGATATTCATATTCATATCATACTGTTTTGTACTATATTTGACTTTACTCTGTGAAATGATTGGTTTCCTTATAGGGCAACTGGTGGATTTGTGGAGCGAGAGAAAGAAAGAGAGAGAGAGGGAAGGAGAGAGAGAGAGAGAGGAAGAGAAGAGAGCAGTATCTGCTACCAGGAAAACTCCTCCCGTTGAAACACTGGGAAACCTGCGAGCAGATGGTGGAGTGATGCAGACACTGGATACAGAGACCGATTATCAGACACTGCACTAAACAGTACAGTAAGTGTTCCTTGATGATTAATTTGCTTGTTATCTGGAGCTTGTAACTGCCATAAGGGGACTGCAGTATCGCCGAGAGCCAACTCTTGGTCAGCTATAGTATGCTACTGCAAACACCCAGACAGAATAATTAAACCTCACATAATGTAGAATTATTACATTGTAAGATTTGGATTTACTTTGAACACTTTATTTTACAAGATAACAGTTGCTATAGTTACTTGCCAAATGTGTTACTGGATGTAATATTTTTTTTCGTAAATATTTGCATTTGAGTTTCAGACTTTACAAGGTTAGTATGTGCTGCATGTATGTACTGTTTACATAATTCATTCGGTACCATGTGTTGATATACCCTGTAATTAAAACCACACACCAACTCATAATATGTATATAAGTCATTATCTGGTTTTTCCCCACTGATAAAGCTGATCGGACTGTCAGGCTTATTTCTCAGCTTTGCCACAGCTCTGACTCTCAGCAGTCTACAGATTTATTTTTGTGTGTAATGTGACAGCATCAGTTTGTCCTACTTTAACAAACCAGGCATTTATTGTTTGCCTGTTATGAGCTGAGAGCACGGTAGCCAGATGGAGACTGTTGATCTTGTTAGAAAGGTAGATGTGAAAAAACCATTACCTGGACCACAGCAAACACACACGCGCACAACTGCAGAACTGCACACACACACACACACACACACACACACGCACAACTGCAGAACTGCACACACACACACACACACACACACACACACACACACACACACACACACACACACACACACACACAGTTTTGTGCAGTCTACCATTCGCTAAGCTGTAATCTGCACACTGGTCTCTGCACCTGCTGCACTGCTGCACTTAAAGTTATTAAGTGGTCAGTCATGAAGAATTGCTTACACCTTGAGTCATATAAATGGAAACTCTGAGGAATTTGGATTAATTGGTGGTGTGTTACTGAAGAGATATTTCTATTATTGTAGACATGATTATAGAATATTAGCAGTTAAAGTAATATTTGTCCACGTTGCAAAAGAGCTGTGAGCAAATCATTGAGGAAGTAGTTAGAATGGTCATTCTACTCTGTTGCATAAAATGTTCAGCTGTTAAGTCATAGACTCAGTTTAGGCTTTTATAAATTGGGGGTATGAGATAAGCAGGGACACAGAAGAGGTAATTAAGGTTGCAGGGGGTACCATATGGTTAAAAGTTTACCCAAAGATTGTGTGTTTCTGTATGAGAGGTTTTATGGCAGGAACAGAAATGTTCAGGCGTTTGGTCAAAAAGGTCACGACGAGGAGAGAGGAGTTGCCATCCTGGGGTGTATGAAGCATCCCCCACATGCTGAGGACACAGAGGAAGGACTACACCCAGAGAGAATAAAAAGGAGTGGCACTTTGTAACTATTGCGCATAACTGGGAGGCACAAGGAGGTGTCTGTTACTAAAGAAGTGTTGACTTTATTCTATCGTCTCAGTAATTTATTTCAGTCCACTGGTTAAGTGATCATCAAAATGAATACGCTTAAGAGGGATGGTTTAGAGTTTAGAGTGTAAGGCAATTGGAATCAGAATCTGGGGCCTAAGTGCCTGGGGATTCCAGGTCATATTTTATCCCTCTTCATTACCAAATTTCTGTTAAAAAGAAGAAGAGTATGGACTACTGTCTCTTACTATCCAAGTCCTTGCAGTTAGCTAAGCGTGCCGTTAAGTAAGAGTGAGACAGTAGTCATACATTTACATGGATTTGCATACAGGTTGGCCACTGATTACATATGATAGGTATGATGCATAGTGTAGTATACTGACCTGCAAAGTTAATGATTGACCAAGCCTCTTATACTTAAACCATCACAGTTGGTTGCTAGGAGCCTGAGGAGAGGAGATAGCTTGGTTACATGTCTAAGAGCTGAGATGTTGTACATAAATAGATATCTAGCAGTCATATAGAATATACATAGAAACATTTGAAACCAGTGGACAGTTTAGATGTTTTTAATCAATGCAGCAAAAATCTGATCTGATCACTGTGATTGCTCTGTAAATAGAAAATGAGAGAATTTAAATGCACACTCACATATTACTCTTCCTGACTGCCCACACCATTTCACTTACCTGCGTTTTCATGCATCCAGCACAACAGAGGCGTGTTGCTGCCTGGAAAAGATGGTGGGACTGAGAAACTGCTCTACATGGGAACCATTGCTACTCAAGGCCTCCTGCATCAAGTCCTGTGCCAACGGCTGCTCCCTGGGCATCACTGCACACCTTACCTATGCTAATGCTGACATAGAGTCTGTAGAAGGTGAGTACACTCTTAGCATCAGTAATAATCATCAACTGTATTTTGACTCCAGAAGAAGTACACAAGATTGTTCCGAGTTGGAAGAAAAATAAGTAGACAGCCTACTTTACTCAAGCCTCAAAACAGCAAATAACAGCCCAATATTTCTCGCAGCCAGCTCAATTTTTTTTCTAATATACTGCAATGTTTCTCAGTTAAAGGACGAGATAAATATTGGTTGAAATGGACTGAACTTAGATTTATCATCATAAAATGTTGTGATGTCTGGTTTTAGTATAAGACATCATGAGACATGGATTTAATGTGGGCTTAGCATTAGTGGCTTTATTGAGACATACAACTGGGTGTTGTCGGCGTAGCAGTAACAAAATTCATCAAAAACAAATGTGACTCCGAGAAAAAATATGCTGTAAACAGAAAACAGTTGAGGGATAAGGATTGACCCTTGAGGAACACCACAGATATTTTGAACTGTAGATGAAGATCTCCTTCAACAACAAAAGTTGCGTTGGAGAAGTAATAACACTTTTTAAATTAAGCGCAAAGCACCTTAAGTCAATCTATGCTCCAAAGTTACCAAAGTTGCATTTAAGTCCAACAGTACCAAAATCGTTCAGTCTGTAAGGAACTTTCTGAGGAGAACAGTCTGATATAGGACAAATAGCAAGGAAAACTCATCAGTGATTTGAAAACAAACTTTAAACTTTAAAGTGTGTACACTTTGTAGTGTGATTGCTTTCTAAATTGATGCAAAAGTCTGAAATCATTGTTTTGTTTGTCAAACATTTTTTGGTCATCTAGGTGTGTTTGTGTACCCTCTCGGGGAAAAGGAGGTTGTGGTGGGCTTTGAGGCAGTGATTGCAGGTCGGTTGATGGGGGTCCAGATCCAGAGCCGAGGGAAGCTGAAGGACTGCTGTTTGGATTGCTGCCCTGGATCTTGTCTTCAAGGCCACTGTGGGAATGGCCGGGAGTTGGGCTGCTGTGGGAGCTCCAGCCTCAACATGCAATGCACCAACGGTGAGGAGGGGAGGAGACTTCCTGTATTTTACTTAAAGATAAAAATGGTCATTTGTACTATAATATAGTGTGTCTCGTTGTCCACTGCTGTAATGATCTGGTCTCTGCATGAATACAAATATGGCCACAGTAAGTCCCTTCTCTGTCTTGTTTTAGCCTCTGTGAGGATAGACCAAGGACAGACAAGGAGGGAGGCAAATAGATTTGGCTGCCTGCCTAATGGTGAAATGGCGTTCACTTAGTACAAACATAAATCAACTTGAAGTGTGTAGTATTTTATTGGAAACGGTGATATCATGTGCACAGAATAATTTCTCTTAATACAGCCAACACCACACAGATTCAAGTAACCCTTTTGCAGACTTTAGATTATTTTGATTTCAGTGATGAATGATTTTATATTTGGGACTGTACAAAAATGATTAGGGGTTCAGAAAAGCAGGTTAGGTTTTTTATTTATTAGTTTTTTTTATTGAAGGGAGGGTAGTCAAAAACATTTGGAGAGCAGCATAGGGTCCTTTTAACTTTTCTTATCCCAGATTTACATTTTATTTCATTTATCTCTGGAGGGATTCATTTGATAAAAGATATTGAGATCCATGTCAGTGAGAACTGGACTTTAATTTACATAGTAAAGTTACAAGGTTAACAAGGTAATTTATGTGTTTTTTGGTATTTAACAGTGTGCTTTTTAGAAGAACCGCCTGTAGCAAATGCCTTTTGATATTTTGATTATGATATGTTTTGTTGATGTGTTTGCTATACATTTATTATTTTTGAGATACTGGGAGAGAGCATTGCAGTGTCAAGAAGAGGATCCAAAAAATATTGATAACGGGAGGGCCTTGTTATTCTTTTTTATAAAATCAAAGATGAGATCCAGCTGTCCCTCCCCATCACGGTCCACTATGTCTGTTTGAATTGTTGTATGATGTGAGTAACTGCTGTATTTCTGCTTTAGGACATCTCATCCTGGATGAAGACCTTGAAAGATCCACCTTCATCGTGGGCACAGGCGTCATTGGCCCATTGGACATAGTGTCCGTTATCATAAGCACCACACTAGAACTCCCCACATTAGAAAATGGAGCAATCCGCATCGTCTACCCCACATTGCTTACTCCGATCGTCACTGGCCAGATGACTCCAAGCAAGAGTGAAAATGGGGGGAAATCTGAAGAAACTGGGTATTCATGTCACAAACAACTGTGGCAACACTATTTTACCAAACATTGTACAGTACATCTCAATGAATTACATGTAACTGACTGCTGTATTTTGTTTTCCTAAATACTCTACATTTCTCTCCTCCTCAGACCAACCAGCTGTTTCGGTGCCACCTCAGGAAAACAAGACCGGGCCCTAGACTCGGAGCAGCAGTGTGCCCATGCCATCTTCACCAATCCAGCTGCCAACCTGGCACCTTATGAACTCAACTTCCAGCTTTTGGTCAGAGGGGCCTGCCTACTGGCCGGTACTGCCTTTCTTCTCAAATATTTTTGATTCAGTGGTTCTTGACTCAGTCATTGTGAAATATTGGAATAGTGGGCAATCTTATTACACAATAAAATGAATGGGTTTACAGAGAGGGCCTGAATCCAAACACAGCCAGAACACAAAATCCAAAGGAGATAGACAGAGGACTTAATCTCCCCTACTGGTGTGTGCTGTAGAAATAGAAAAGCACACTTAAATGAATGTAATATGCATGACTGGTGTTTATATATCTTAAATTTAAAAATTACTTATCAAAAACACATTAAAGCCATAGTGTGCAAGTATTTTATATTAATGAACGTCCGTTACATTCAACCCATTGTCAAATGAGTTGATACAAAGATTCAGATATCAGCTCCACAAAACTCTCTCTGGATTTCTCAGTATGGCTATGTTTAAAAAATGGTGTAGTCTTTCACGCACAGCAGCTTGAGTGAGAAAGGACAACAGCAATGTTCAACTTTGGAGACGAAGAGGACATAAAAATTACATGATAATTACCCCTTCTGAAGAGTCCATCATGTTTTTTTAATCAACCGTGTCCTCTTTGATTTGACCGGATAAATCCTACTAGCAACTGCCTAGAGGAGGGGTGGTGCGCGATCACTGAAGGCTTGTGTCATGTGGATGCGCTGACAGTGTTGTTGTCATTACTTAGAATTCCTCATGGGCGCTTCAGAAACCACAAACTATAGCTTTAAAACCTATGATTTGTCTTTATTTCTTCCTAAACTGATTTGTAGGACTGGAGAGCCCCACTCACGCTCTCAGGGCAGATGCAGACCCCAGTGCCCAAAGTGCCTCTGCAACCTACATCACCCTGGCACAGGAGCATCCATATGACAGACACATAGAGATCATTCTGCACCTCAGTGGTGAGCAGTTGAAAACTGTCCCTATTTTTTTCTTTCTTTCTTTGTTGTGTCAGTTTTTCCAACAGATATTTCCTATTACCTCCTTCACAGAACCTCACAGCCCATTGGTCATATTAGAGAGAGGCAGGCTGTCATTTAGCCAGTATGAACAGCAGATCTGTTCCCGCCGTGATTTCATTCGCTGCACTCGAAAAGATTCAGAACCTGAGAGGAAGGTTGGTAGTTACTCACTCTGCTTTGCTCTCTTTATTTGCCTTTTAATTCTTACATGTGTCCCAATTCATGTACCCGGACTGTTTTACTGCATAAAAACATGCTGATGTTCCACTTGGCCTGCAGCTGGATTTTGTGAGGAAGCGATACCACAAGGACATTCTGAGCAGCCCTGTCTTGATGCTCAATTTCTGTCCCAACTTGCTGCGAGAACCTCTGGAGCTGCACAAAGCCACCAGAGAACTGCTGTTCCTTGTCGATCGCAGTGGCAGCATGAGTGGTGCAAACATCCATCGAGTGAAGGTGAGCTGCAGGCAGGATGAAAACATACGAATGCATGAAACTAACTAAAGTTTAGTTATTAGATTTAGGCACATACATTGATCTGGCCCATGCCTGTCTGCCCCTTCTTGTTTCCGCAGGATGCCATGGTGGTCGCATTGAAGAGTCTCCCTTCTGGCACAATGCTCAACATTGTGGGATTCGGCACCACCATCAAGCCTCTGTTCACCTCCAGCAAGCTCTGCACTGATGTTAGTTTTACTCAATAACCTTGCTTTAATTAAACATTCATCTGAATCTGTCTTGTTAATTAAGTTTTTAAGTAAAACAAATCATATATTATTCTTAATTACATATGCATTATTTTCAATGAAATACAATACATGGAGCATTTCGATCATGTTTCCTGAAAGCAGATGTTTTTCGACCATATAGGACTATCTGTTCCATTTTCTGTACTCTCTAATCAGGCAATAGGTCAGTTCCTTGGGTTGCCTTAGTAGCAGAGTATCAGGTTTTATCCAGACCAGGGGCTGCAAGGACAAACAGTCTTCGCACATACTACCGACCATATGGTGACCTTTCATGCATTTTGCACAAGATGTCCTTCCATCTCCTCTCCTGTCAGGCATGTTTGTCCACAGTGTGAGTTCAAGTGGTTTTAAGGCAGGTGCTAATGTGTGTATGTTTGCTCTCTCTTTATTAGAGATGTGTGGATTCAATTCTTTGCCACCCTCACAGGGTAATTAGGGAATCTGATATCAGACTGTGAATTTATCTCGACAACGTAGGTGATGTTTGCACAGGCAACTTCATGCAGTTCGACAGGTGTTGTTGTTTGATGCTCACTTCTCCCACCTTTACTCTCTGATAACATCTTTCCTTTTATTTGTCCCTGCGTATGCATACAGGTCACTCTAATGCAGGCATACGAGTACGTCCAGAGGATGAGAGCCGACATGCGAGGCACCAACCTTCTAGGGGCGCTGTCCTGGATGTACCAGCAGCCCATGCAACGTTCATATCCTCGCCAGGTCTTCATCATCACAGATGGATCCATCAGCAATGTGGCTAAAGTGCTGGAGCTGGTCCGCAGAAACACATGCGCTGGCAGGTACTGAGCTGAAACTTAACTGCCAATCAGATGTTTAACCCATGGGAATCATGTGTGAAGAATTGTACATAGAGGTATCAGGTGGACATCCAATATGAACGCTAACAAAGATTGAATCTATGGCTATTGTGTGATAGGACATTAAATCACTGTGGGTGACAAGGAAGTCGAGAGGAATGGAGTGCAGTGAGTGCAGGCAGAATGAGGTGATAAAAATGACAGAGACACCATGTGGGGGAAGAAAGAGAGGAAGAGAGGGGACACATGCAAACAGCGATCTTGAAGAACTGAGACCAAAGCACTGCGAAAGAAAGAAAAGAAAGGGCTGAGGTATTTTTCTGTCCCGCCCAGTAATCCCGTTAAGTGCTCTTCTCTGCAGTAAGAGTCACGCCCCTCTGGTTTTCCTTGGGCCCTTCAGCAATGCACAAAACAAATTTATCTTTCATTAGTATTCTCCTGCTGGACTGACTTTCTACACTGTATTTTGGATGTCCCTTTGCACACTATGTGAATATTTCTTTGTTCCCAATACATCTTAGTTCAGTGAATGTTAATTACATTCCAGTCTAACTAATATCTGTATTCATAGTCCTAAAAAATAGGTATTGTATTTATATAATGTTGGTAGTGCTAACAGTATCTAACCAAGCAGACAGACTTGCTGTTTTAAAAGACAGCACACAAGCAAGATTTCAGTCTTTTCAATTATTCTGTCCCCTGCTCTTTTCAAACTCTCAATTAGCCAAATGGCTTGTGATCCCTCTGTGTGCCCAAATAACAGCTCTGTCTGTTTGATGACTCCAGCTTTTCTCTTTCCTTAGACACATGTAAGCCTCTGTATGCCATTAGGGTTTCAAAAATATATACTTACGTAAGTCTGATTTGTTGCAAGAGGCTAGTAGTTAATTTGTTCAGATGGGAAAACCAGGTGACAGAACACATTGCACGTATATGTACCACTCTGTAATAGTAGAAAGTGAAGACAATTCTCACATAATAATTGTGGTATGATAATTTAATTTTCTCAAGGGATGTGGTAAAAATGTAATACTGTATCTCTTTGCAGATGCTTTGGCCTGGGCCTTGGTCCCCTAGCCTGCAGGAGACTCCTGCAGGGCGTTGCCAAACTGACAGGAGGGACTACAGAGTTCTTGGATGATGAAGAGAGACTCCAGCCCAAGGTCAGCAGCACTGCAACACTGCCACCTATTGGAGAAAATATCAATTGCAGAACAATTATAAGCATGATCTCACTTTCTTACGAGATAAATACATATAGCTTTAGTTCTTCACATTTGCATATCACAAGCCATTAGCAGTGGTGACAAGTACCCTTACTCAAGTAAAATGTTCTACTTGGGCATTTTCTTTTTATGTCAGATTTATCTTGTGATCCACGGGACTAACTAACTAAAGCAGTTAAAACCAGCTCCACCTCGACCAGCTACAGCATTAAAATACTACTTTTAGTACACTGATGAATCAATATTAATAACGTAATATCACAGGGGCAATTTCAGTACATTATGCTAATAATACTTCTGTACTTTTACTTGATTAAGATTTTGAATGCAATGTATTTTTACATGAATGTATTGGTACTTTTACTTTTACAGAATCTGACAACTTCTTCCACCACTATTCAGTTGTAAAAATGTATTGTAAAGCCTTGAATTTAGAAATATTGTGATCAATCTATCTCCTCAGTTAATAAAGTCTCTGAAAAAGGCCTTTGAACCTGTGCTGACTGACGTACGGATTGACTGGTATCTGCCAGAAAACATGGAGGCTTTTCTATCACCCAATGAAATCCCTCCGCTCTACCCTGGAAATCGTCTAATTGGATATTGCACTCTATACGATATGACGAATCTCAAAGCAAAAAAGACATCACTACAAGAGGTATACATCACTACATTCTTTAAAAGTACATCTGTCTGTGTGTGTGTGTGTGTGTGTGTGTGTGTGTGTGTGTGTGTGTGCACATAGAAAAACAGATCTCTAATCTAACTACTTTATAGTCTCAAGGACGGGGCTATAAAGGTGTATATCGTGGCTCCACGGGTTCAGTTTTTGGACAATCAAATGATGAGCTTTCACCTCCCCCTGCGTCCGAGTTAATGCCTGTGGTGACGTGTGCAGATGGCACTGACTTGGAGAAGGCACTGAGGGAGATTTCCAGAGAAATCTCCTCTGAGTTCTCCTGTGCCAGAAACACAGATCTCGGAACCAGCCCAGGTCAGTCACTCATCAATGTGTCTTGTAGTGAATAGATATATAAATCAAGACCGGACACCTCATACTGTAGTGGTTAATGTTGGGATTTTATCCACTTTAGATGTGGAGCTAGACTGGTCCAGTGACGTGATGAGGAGGATCCAGGAGAGATCTTATATCCAGGAGCAGTATGTCCTTACTCGCTGCTCCCTCAGTAGTGAGCAGAGTCTACAAACACAGTCCCACTCACACGTACACACCTCGTCCAACTCTGACTCTGCAGGCGGGGTCTTTCTGCCCGACCCTCACTCCACTGGTTTAGTGCTGGATACAGGGTCTCTGCCCCAAGGTCTTGAAAATATGGCCACTCCAGAAAAGAGATCATCACTGTCTCGCTGGGCAGACTCTGCATGGCAGCGAAACCTCTCAGTGGAAACCCCTGATAATAGGGCAGAAAAGGTATGATTGATTGTAAGTGATTCACCTAAAAGCAGTTTTCTGTAGTGCTGTAAGTTACTGGCAAAACGTGACATGAAAACATACTTTTACCACAGCTTCAAAATAGTTTGACAGGAGAAAATGTTTTCATCTATCAGTCCTGTGAAGAGAATTCTTTTCTCTCTCTACCCTCTACTTTGTGACAAATCTTAATCAAATCTTGATCAAATGAATCAATTTGTCCACCGACGTAAACCAGAATATAATAAAGCCAGAATATGTTGTGTTTTGCTTTCTAGCTCTTACTTGAGGGTTATTGAAAGGTGTTCTGAAAAAGATTGTACATCCCTAACCAATGTAGTATTTGAGGAAAAGTACTGTAGGCACACCACAGAAGTACAGCAATGTACAACATGTCACAAATAGATACTGTACAAACAGATAACCCTCACATCATTTCATTGTAGACATACAGTATGTGGTTGCAGAGAAAAATAAAGTAGCAGTCTAACCAACTTTTTGAACCTGTTTGATTTTCCCTCTTACTCGACCAGAGTGGGCGTTTGGATGGAGGTGAGGAGTCTCACAGGAGGCACAAATCACTGGCCCACTCAACCATGGCAGCAAGGAGTTTCTCGTCACCCCAGGGCGAGCTGGAGATGCATCGCCTGAGGAGAGCTCTGGAGAGGGTCTCCTTCGACCAAACGCTGGGAGGGAGGCTGGACGAAAGCGATGGGGAGACAAAGCCCCCATCAGGAAGCACACTGTCCCGCAGAAGCCTCACTGACTCCAGTAAGCTATAGTACTTAGAACAGCAGCCTTCCTATTTCACCTCCAACACATTTCTATTTCTCTCTTTCTGACTCTGACCCTCAGATGGACTCCTGTTCCCTGCCTCCCCTCTGGACTGGGACAGCTTCACAGACCCAGAGTACCTCTTTACTGCTGTTGCACCAGAGGACCCTCCACCAGGTCAGTGCCGTTCGCTCATTCACGGCCTGCTGAGCGGCAGACCTGTGTCCTGGGAGGTCACTGTGGACCTGGGGCACCTCTGGACCCCTGACGGCCAAGAGACACCAGGAGTTGAGGGGTGTGGAGGAGGAGGAGGAGGTAAAGGAGGAGGGGAGGAAGGAAAAGGAAAGGGACCGTGGGGGGAGATCATTCACCAACTGACTGCTCGCTCAGTTATCAGGGACTTTGAGAAAATGGCAGAGAAGGAGAGCGACATTGCACATGGTGAGGCTAAACTACTTCAAACGTTTATCTCACGTTATCTTAAGTAATACGGTATACGTTTTGTCTACACTTACTTTTTTTCAGGTTCAGCTAAGCGATACCGCATGAAGGCTATCCAGACCAGTAAGCATTGTAACATCATCTGCATGTACACAGCCTTCACTACCACTGATAGCAACCCCAATAAAGGCTTGCCAGACAGCATGGGGATCCAAAACACAGGTGTGGCTTACTACCAACTCACACACACTCAGACAAAAATTATTTCATATATTTTAGAAAGGCACATTCATTTTACACGAGTACTATCCAGCCTGTGAAAATAATTGTATAATGTCAGACAAAATAAGTTGAGAATAAGAAAGATGTTGGCATTCACTCTTGCTTAGTTTTTTACCATTCTTTTTTAATCTGTTTCTTGCGATTCCCCTATCGTAATGATATAATAATAATAATAATAATGCTAAATCACTGGAGTGCACCTTTAATATTTATTTTATTGGTACATACTGTAGTTTAACCAGCACCACATAAACCATATCATTTATAGTTAGTTAGTTTGCCATGCCTGTTCTTACAATGTGTTATGAGGAACATACGGATTTAATTTCATTTACCAAGATATCGGTACAGGGATGTGGACCAGTTCTGTATTTATTGTGTGTGTGTGTGTGTGTGTGTGTGTGTGTGTGTGTGTGTGTGTGTGTGTGTGTGTGTGTGTGTGTGTGTGTGTGTGTGTGTGTGTGTGTGTGTGTGTGTGTGTAGGGTTCCATTTGGGGAACAGGCGGAGTTCCCAGTCAGGTAGTCGCAGGCAGAGGGCGTATTCTGTTGGTTTGGGCAGACGGCGCACCAGCAGAGACAGTGAAGAGATCGAGGAGACCTGGAACTCTACAGGTAGACAGAATGATACCACCACCCATTTCTGTTGTCAAGACTTTAGGTCATCAACAATCTTTGTATCTCTCAGACAGAGATGACACCCCTGCCTCACCCTGTAGCCTTACATCCTGGGACTCTAGTAAGTATTGTCGACTCGATCAGTGAAAACATTCTAGAGTCAGTGTAGTCTCGAGGTTAGAGGCGTCTGACCAGAAAGCCAGTTCAAAACTTAAGGTGAGTCTGTATTGAAGGAGAAAAATCTGAACTGCTCTCCCCTGACTTAATTTTGCACATAAGCAACCCCTGAGGTTCAATTCACCAAAATTACGAGAGGAAAAAAAGATGTCTGCCTCTACTCCAACACAAAGGACGTATATGGATTGTTTAGGACCTCACAGCATTGAAAAAACTTCAATAGTTACATTTCCTTCCAAAAACATCTTCCCCTTTGCTTTGGATAATTAACAAAATGCACTGTAAACATTTTTCCCTTTAAAAAAAAAGGGACTATTTTTTGGGCCGAAAATTCATTTACAGCAAGAACAATTTGGTCTATGTCATGTAAAGGGTGAACTGAGCCTTTGAACACAGTCAGGAAACATCACTTTATCCCTGTGCTGCTGACATAATACTGTTTGTTTTATTCCACACTGCTGTCTCAGGTGTAGGGGGCAGTGCATACTCTGCTACAGCCCCAGCAATAACAGGCGCCTCATGCACTCGTTCACAGCGTTCTATCGAGAGCAAGTCAATGGAGAGCTTCTTTGGCGCCAGGTAAGACTTTTACATTAAATTATGTTTCTTGTGAAGGTGGCATTACACTGTAAAGGGGACCATTGTAGCAGTGTTTGTGCTCAGAGAGTAAGCCTCTTTTCTGTGAGGGGTGTGTATTATGTCTACATCCAAATGTATAGATATTCAAAGGCCCAAAAACCACCTTTTTTTTCTAAATTCCAGATTTCCACTGGGCAGACTCAGGTCCTCTATTTCATCAGGAAAACAGGTTCCTCTCAAGTCCCACTGTCTGTCTGCAGAAAATGAGAAACAACCTGAAATGGAAGCTCCAGACTACCTGCCCCTGGTGAGCTGTGCAGGCACTTACAACATACTGTATATACTTAACTACACACAAGCATGCATGCACATTTATTATTTTTTTGTAAGAAAAATCGTATGTATTGTGATTTTCTTTGCGACGATTTTAAAAATCGATTCTTTTCCCTAGAATCAATATTTTTCATTTATTTAATTTTGCCAATGATTCACCTAAAATTTTCTGTTTATACGGTACCGCTGACAGTGACTACATCATATGCGTTTCCAGCAAAACAGAGCGAAAGCAGAAAATGCAGAAAATCCATGTTATCTACTTCTTTACAAATGAAATAAATCACAGAGTGACTGACACGTGATGTGCATTCTTCTTAGAAAGCAGTTAGTTTTTAGAAATGTGTCATGATATATTGTCTCTAGGAGTGTATTATTCAAGTCTACTTGTTGTTAAAGAAGAAAAGAAAATCGCAATACTCCAAGTTATCGAATGGCAATACTTCTAGTATTTGCAATAAATGAAAATGACAATACAAATCAAATCAGCACCCATGTATCATGAAAGAATCAAATCAGGACAAAATCATATCGTCCCAGCCCTAATTTGTGTATATTTGGTGTCTAATCAGGTGCGTCTACAACTGGCATCAGGAGCTTTTCTTCTGACAGAGATGTACTCTGACTGTGTCCAGATCCCCCTGGACCGCCTGAAGAGGGCTTCACCCTACAGCCTCCACCGCCGCAGCCTCAGCCCGCCCTTCCGCTGCACATTTCCCAGTGCTCCATCTTTATCCACCTCTACCAAGCCTCCCGGTGCTACCAGTAGCCACCATGTTACCTTTTCTCCTTCTTCCTGCTCCCTCGCCAAACCAACCGCTCCTCCCTTCCACCACACTCCAGACGACACTCCCCTGATGCTGGAACCACGACGAAGACACCTGTCTGACCGAGACCCTGCCACCTCGCCCCCTGACCTCCCCAGCTCTGAGGAGGGCTCCCTGGAGTTATCTGTTGGCTCCTCTCAGAGCCAGATCCCCGGCCAGGCAGACAGTGGTCGTGGATCAGAGACAGATGTATGTGAAGGCTCTACAATAGAGCCAGCTGACCTCCAGAGAAGCAGCCAGTTGGCTCAGGAGGACCTGGAGGGCACTAGCTGGGCCACAGCTGTGGCTCTAGCATGGCTCGAGCACCGCTGTGCCGGCTACTTCATGGAGTGGGAGCTGATGGCAGCAAAAGCAGACTTCTGGCTGCGCGGTCAGGAGCTGCCCGAGGGAGTGGACCTGGCAGGGCTGAAGGGAGCGGCCAGACAGCTGTTCCTGTTGCTGCGCCACTGGGACGAGAACATCAAGCTCAACATGCTGTGTTATAACCCCAATAATATGTGAGACAATGATCTCTAAGGAAACTGAGCCACACCTACTGAATAGCATAATCACTTGTTACCAATGATAGTGATTCCTACTGTAAGTAGCAACGCCTTTACATGGAAAAGTAAATCCTGTATTTTATCTGCAGGATCAACTAATACCATAACCTAGTGCCAAGTTCATTTTAATAAGTTGCACATGCAAATTTCTACTGATGGAAGACTTTATATGTATGTGACATAAATACCAAGTGGCCTTTTATCATAAATCTATATATTGCTTTATGCAATCACAAGAATGTCTTGACCACCTGAATGGGCTCTTTGTAGTCTATACTGTATATAGTCAATTACTTTGCCAAGTGTATAATCACATTGAGTCTGTATTGAATGGGAATGATTTTGATTATCGGGATGATTATTTGATAAAACCTTACTTTAATTAATGAAATTATTGTTGGGAAAATAAAAAAATAAAACAGTGGAACTTAGACATTTGTTGTAACGTGTAACAAAAGCATACATGCAAAAAGAAGAAAAAACATCAAAGTGGCATCTCTGTTTAATATAAAATGTCACACTTTTGCTGTCTCAGTCTACTGCAAACTTTTCACATTACTTATGTGCTTACGAGTATAGTGAGCCACTCACAACAGAAATGAATGAATTATGTAACAAATCAGAAAAATAGCCATGATTGTCTGCAGCTTAGTTTTACACATTTTTGTAGAATTATACGAACTACTGGAAAAGATTTTTGGCCTTGTATTGGAGAATAATGCACCTACTGGGCAAGTGGAAATACCGCAGGGTATTGCCAGATATGCAATTATTTAAAGCTTTTGGTGCTGCGTTCTGTATCATAGTAATGATATTCCTTTATATACTGCCTTCTTAACACATTGTACAAGATAATTTGTGCACCACTAAATTAGTTTTTGAAAATATCAGAATATCAAGTAAGGGTAAATGATTAGGCCAGTTGAAATATGGGCAGATAGAGAAATATAGCCTATGTAACAAATGCTCTCAAAACAGCATAATATTCACAATTTCATCTAGCATGCTACTCTTCCTATCATGTACTGTATCTGAAAATGAAACCTGAGAATCCATGTTTTCTTTCTCTTTTTATCGCTTCAACTGCAAGGGACTACTTCATCATGTAGGTATCTGTCTGCAGACTCCACCCACACACGTTAGCTTCCTTCACTTTTAGCAGTGAGCTGAGATGAGAAGCATTAAATGGCTCCTTGTATTCACTCATAAAAACAAGTCTATCCCAGTGACCTCCCTCGCACCGGTGTTGTGAGGATCAAAGAGAGGTGGGTGATGGAGGCTGTTCAGCAGCTGATTAGACTAAAATACAACGTCCAGTCCAATCATACTGTGGCTCACTGGCTTTTGTCCTTGACGGGTGTGTGTTCTTGTGTTTCTGCTGGGGCTGAAGGCAGCGGTGGAGCCAGCCACAGACACAGGAGGATGATGAGGTGACAGACGTGGAGGGCGGCTGAGCTGCTGTTAGTAGAAGGGTAGGTGTTCCATGAAAGCTCGACCAGACCCAGGATCAGGACCCTGAACACAAGGGGAAGAAAATATAGCCTTAAAGGGTCATCTCGTTTTTTTTTTAACCTAGATCCTATTTTCTAGGGGTGAGGGGGGGCGGAGCCGTATGTATCATGATTTTTTTTTTTTTTAATTGATTCTTTCCCCTAGAATGGATATTTTTGATTTATTTATTTTGACCAATTAATCACCTAAAAATGTTGTATTTATACGGTACCGCTGACGGCAACTACATCATATCTGTTTCCAACAAAACAGGCCGAAAGCAGAAAATGCAAAAAATACATGTCATGTACTTCTTTACAAATGAAATAAATGTCAGACTTACGAAACTAATCAATAATATAACTTATAGTTTAGTATTTAGAATCCCCCTTACCTGAGCAGGTGGGCCAGCTTCTTGACTCCTCCACTCCAGAGCAGGTAAGGCAGCGTGTGGAAGTACCAGACGTAGAACTGGTAGTGCAACGAACGACTGAAGCACATGCCAATGAAGTTAGAGGTGAAGAGAATCAGCACCATCTGTGATATTCTGTTAAGGTTTGACACAAAAGCTGGTGAATACTAGGAACATCATTCATTTACATGTTTAGCCAATGTATATTTGACACCTAGCAGTAAAAGTCATCGTGTTCCTTTAAGGAACAGTATTGTGCAGATAGGAGTAGATTCAAATGGAACAAAAGGATATGATCAACAGTGTTTTTCTGAGCAGGGGTTTTCCTCTTGCTTGGCTCCTTGAGGAGTTCAAAGATGCTTTCTCCTGGCCTGGGAAGAGAGAAAATAGTTACTTATTCATACAAGTCTCATGCTTCTTCTAATATCTGGAATATATAAATGAGTTCAACTACTGACTGAGCCAACGCCTGCCGTTTTGTTGAACAAAAAAGCTGGCACGACTTTAACCCGTTTTATTCCAGCTCACGTCAAACTATAATGCCAACAGCAACCTTGGCACAGCCAAAGTCTGTCTCACCTCTTCCAACGGCGGAGAGCAAAGAGCAGCAGGGTGAGCAGGTGGGCAGCCAGCAGGAGTAAGTGGAAGTACCGATTCAAGAAGAACCATTCTGGCAGGAAGCGCCAGTTGACCGTCCACTTAAACATAAACTGGCGGCCAAGATCAAATGCCCGGCTTATATAACCCATGGGATTCTCCAGGAGGAAAGGCAGACCCAGCAAAAGCTGCAATATCAAGACAGAATCATTTAGACACGATGCTTGGCAATACTGGACACCATTGAAAAAATATGTGAGTATGCCAGTAAAACTGTGCCTGGTTTTATGTTATAAGGAATATTTTACCTGTATGCCCGCACACAGAGAAAGTTTGGGGATTGTCCTGATTAGACCAAACTCAGACAGGAGGAGGAAAAGTAGTCCCGGAGCAAAAAGGAGCACATTCATTTTCACAGACACTGCTAAACTGTCAGAAAGAGAGGAAGATTAAGTTGTAATTTCATCATGTAACGCATGGCAAAAAACTGATATGGTGTTACTTTACAAATATACATATGACACTGTACACATGATATTTCTCCATTACATGAAAAGCCAGATGAAAATCTGCATTTTGCTGTTAAGGAGTCTATTCTTGCCTGTAAAGGCCGCAGCCCAGAGTCCAGTATCCATCCATGAAGAGGTTGACAGCTGCAAACAGCAGCATCATGGCCACTGGATCATTAAAGAGACGCAACACAAAGATGGAGTGGATCCGATAAGAAGCACAGCACACAAAGAAGAACACATAGGGAGGAACCTGGAGAAATTAGAAGAAATAAACAAATATAATTATGTCAAGGGAAATTATTATTATTACATTTTATAATGCCGCATGGTAACGTAGGCTTTTGTCACACAGACTGACCTTCTTAGTGCGGTTGTAAATCCTGAAGACGAGCAGCAGTGTGATGAGGTAAAAAGCAGCAAAAAGGTACTGGGCCAGACGGATGTTCACCCCATGGCTGGTGATGTAGTAGAGAGCTGTAAAGATGTAGACAAAGCCAGCCGGGTACCTGCAACAACAAGTTGCTAATTCATCCTGCACTGAAAACTACATCTAACTACAGGATGGAGAGAGCTACATCACCAAAAACCTTTTAAAAAACTCACACCAAGGGGCCGGTGTCTCCTTTAAGCTCGGTGTAGTCGTAGGTACCATTGATGACTCCCTCTACTTCATCCATGTAAGCTTTCCAGTCTATCTCAGTGTCTGCAATAAAGAGCATAAATTAGTGATCATGATTGACGGGGAAGGTTATCTTTGTATATCTTATTATATATTTAATAACGTTAAAATAATACGTTATTAAAACTAAAACAAATTCCCATCACAACTTCTCTGTGTCTAAAGTTGTGTCCTATGATTATTTGACTCAATAACCAAAAACCCATATCTTAAGGCTTTTGGACGGTTGGTAAAACAAACAAAGACAATTGAAGACCTCAACTCGGCTTTGGAAGATGTTGATGGGCATGTTTCACTATTTTCTGTCATTTTATAAAATAAACACTTTACTGATCAATCAGAAAACTAACAAACATTAATTGATGATTTCATTATTTTAATGACAACTGGCACAGCCTTACATCAGACAAAGAAGTAGATTTGTCAAAATAACATGGATGACATACTAAAGATAAAAGATAAAAATATTTGTTATATAAGTTGCGTTATCAGTGGGCAGTTAACGTTATTATCATCATGCCTCTACAAGTTGAGAGTATTGTCAGTAAAAATCATATCTTTAGCTGCATAAAGTTTTAGCCAGCAGTTGCTGAAAATAATGAATGTCATGTAACACTAGAAGAGAACAGACGATGGTATATGGCCATGCAAGGGCAGCAAATTCCCTTTGACAGGTGGCAGTGTAAGTTAGTATGCTAGCTAATGCTAGCTACTTAGCGTTCAGATACGTTCAAATAAATGGCAAAGCACCATAGCATGCTAACTAGCCGCGCAGCTACTTACATGCTACTTTCTGTATGACCCACACATTGATCCCGATCTCCAGGAACCACAAAACTGAAACGACCAGTAACGTGTATTCCGTCTTGAACAGGACCAAATGTTTGTCCTGCCACAGTGTGTGAAGTTTCCCCCACAGTGGGGACGGGGAACCAGGAGACTTTTTCCGCACACCTCCTGCCATCTCTGCTGCGTGTAGCGTATAGGTAGTGACAGAGTGGAAAGAGGCCGACAATGACATGCGCCGTTGTACGTCATCACGCAATGTTTTCATCACCACGTCACGTGGACAACACCGTTCAACAACCGAGTATGTCAACTTGAGAGCATTCTTTTCTCTGACAGGTAAAAAAAACAGATTTATTATTAATCGTACTTGACAATTAAGACATATATTTTTATACATTAATTATAGTTGTTCATAAAGTTAACTAACGCTAATGTTAAAGAAAAACGTTTAGAGGTCACTGCGGTCCCCTGCTGCCTAAACAACGTTAGCTGGCTAGCAGCTAACTTCCAACGTTAGCTAACTCATATTTTAAAGAAAATAATCTCACTGAAATAGATTATGTGGCGCGCTCACAGGATAGAAAAATGGCTTTCAGTATATTGTTACCCATTTTGTATGGCGATATTAACAAAGCCAGAATAATCATTAAGTTATCCAACGTACATTCGAGTCGCAAAACTAAACTAAGCATCCGATTTTTCATAAAAAACAGATGACCGGCAGACAACGTCATCTGCAGCTTACCCACTCCATACACAACATACACAATGTACACAATGTACACAATGTACAGAACTTCCAAACTCTGAAAGCACAATGAAGTGCTGTCAGTTTAGTAGAATTATACAGCACTGAGATGACGCTGTTACACTGCATTTAGTCAAACCTTTTTTTAAATAGGCACAGCAAAATGCACTTGTTTTGTCATTATTGATATAAAGAAAACCAGACAGTTGATTTGTTGACCTTCTTACATATCATGTGTTTGTGCAGGTCTGCAGTGACAGGAGACTCAGAGAGAATGGATCGATTTCCTGTGAAGATGTCAGAGGCAGTGTGTCTTGGGGCCAGCCTTGCCCTCTCAGGCATCTGCTACTATCTCTATAGGAAGAGCCAGACAACGCTTGATAAACTCGATGTTAGTTGAGGTTCATGTGGAAGTAACATAATGACATAACTTTACATTGTTATATTTTGGAATTTCTCATTTTCTGTTTTTTTTGTTTTTGTTTTTTTATATGCTGTCTAAGCCATTAAAGGGGCAGGATTAGTTGTGAAACCATGTAAACAATCTTAAGCTTTCACATACTGCTGGAAATCCTCTTTACGTGTGTTTACAGCAGAGGAAAATCTTTTAGTCCAGTTGTTTTCAAACTATTGGGCTTGTGACTGAAGCAGTGTCTACTTGCCCCTCGTCACAAGTTACATTAGTGTTTCTATTATTTTTTTAGAGGACTGAAGAAGTAGACCATGCAAAAGTTCAGAAGGAAAAAGCAAAAGCTGGAGAACAGTAACATAAATAAGCTGGATTTTGTGTGGCAGAAACACTTTTTTTCTTTTTCTTTCCCATCTTGTGAACCCTTAGGTGACAGTTACACTATGCTGTGCACTGTGCAATATTGTAAAACCTGAAGGCTGTCTGCAGTACTACTGTATGTATACAGCATATACAAACAGTCTGTGTCTCGTGTTGTCAGGATGCTCCACACTTCACCATAGATGGAAAACTCAAAGACATTTTGAAAGTTACTCCAGGAGCGTGTCTACAGTATGCTGTCATTGAAGGTAAACAGTGTCTCACTGTTTCTGATACAGACAAGATCTGAAAGCATGTTATTTTTTTTCACAAAAAAATGGGTATGTCATTTTCTATCGTGTGTATATATACTGTAGGTGCTGTGCACCCAGTAGGCGAGCCTCTGACAAGCCCCTTCCAAAAAGACTTTGTCGGGGTGTTGCAGAAATTCATGTTGAGAGAACACAGGCTGGTGTGGAATGGGCTTTCACGCACTTGGTGAGAACTCTATCAAGACAATAATACAGTGTAGCATTAAGATAAGATATACCATTATTGAGTCCCAGCGGGGGGAAATCGGTTGTTGTAGCAGTATAGCAGAAACATTAGAGATAAATACAGATAAGTATAGAAAGTAACAGATATACATAATAAGAGTTACAGAAACTAAAGTAGAATAGGCTGACTGGGCTTTAGACCCTTTCAAATTTGAACTTTCAAAATTCCACAAAGCAGTTTGTAATGCAGGCTTTCTGTTAGCCCAGTCTGAGATTATTCAATGTGAAAAATATTCAATTAAGTCACTAGTTTTGTATATTTATGTGTACTTAAAACAATGAGGGAACCCCAAAGTTCCAATATACCGTATATGATATTTTGTCTTTGTCATCATATCTGTAGACTAAAAAGACCCGTTGTTCCTCCCTTTACCTGTTGCAGGACGGACAGTGAACGAGTCTTGCACCAAAGAGTGAATGCAGTGCCCTTTGTGTTAGTGGGATCAAATGAGACCGCAGTCAAAGTCCTGTGCCCCCTGCAGGCCTCTGGAGTGCACATGGAGACTACCCATGAGAAGTTCCACCAGGTCAACTATGGCTTGGGTGACATCATAGGACAATACCTCAGTGGGGAGAAGCTTAAAGGGCAACTGGAGACCGAGGAAATGCTCAAAGTCAGTTTTTAGATGAGATACTAATGTTGTTAACTTCTATAGCTCCATAATCATAACATCATAAACATATACAGTGGGGAGAACAAGTATTTGATACACTGCCAATTTTGAAGTCTGTAATTTTTATCATAGGTACTCTTCAACTGTGAATGACGGAATCTAAAACAAAAATCCAGAAAATCACATTGTATGATTTTTAAGTAATTAATTTGCATTTTATTGCATGATATAAGTATTTGACACATCAGAAAAGCAGAACTTAATATTTGGTACAGAAACCTTTGTTTACAATTACAGAGATCATACGTTTCCTGTAGTTCTTGACCAGGTTTACACACACTGCAGCAGGGATTTGGCCCACTCCTCCATACAGACCATCTCCAGATCCTTCAGGTTTCGGGGCTGTCGCTGCAATACGGACTTTCAGCTCCCTCCAAAGATTTTCTATTGGGTTCAGGTCTGGAGACTGGCTAGGCCACTCCTTAGTTACCCTGGCTGTGTGTTTCGGGTCGTTGTCATGCTGGAAGACCCAGCCACGACCCATCTTCAATGCTCTTACTGAGGGAAGGAGGTTGTTGGCCAAGATCTCGCAATACATGGCCCCATCCATCCTCCCCTCAATACGGTGCAGTCGTCCTGTCACCAAGAATGATGTTTCCACCTCCATGCTTCACGGTTGGGATGGTGTTCTTGGGGTTGTACTCATCCTTCTTCTTCCTCCAAACACGGCGAGTGGAGTTTAGACCAAAAAGCTCTATTTTTGTCTCATCAGACCACATGACCTTCTCCCATTCCTCCTCTGGATCATCCAGATGGTCATTGGCAAACTTCAGACGGGCCTGGACATGCGCTGGCTTGAGTAGGGGGACCTTGCGTGCGCTGCAGGATTTTAATCCATGACGGCGTAGTGTGTTACTAATGGTTTTCTTTGAGACTGTGGTCCCAACTCTCTTCAGGTCATTGACCAGGTCCTGCCGTGTCGTTCTGGGCTGTTCCCTCACCTTCCTCATGATCATTGATGCCCCACGAGGTGAGATCTTGCATGGAGCCCCAGACCGAGGGAGATTGACCGTCATCTTGAACTTCTTCCATTTTCTAATAATTGCGCCAACAGTTGTTGTCTTCTCACCAAGCTGCTTGCCTATTGTCCTGTAGCCTGTGCAGGTCTACAGTTTTATCCCTGATGTCCTTACACAGCTCTCTGGTCTTGGCCATTGTGGAGAGGTTGGAGTCTGTTTGATTGAGTGTGTGGACAGGTGTCTTTTATACAGGTAACAAGTTCAAACAGGTGCAGTTAATACAGGTAATGAGTGGAGAACAGGAGGGCTTCTTAAAGAAAAACTAACAGGTCTGTGAGAGCCGGAATTCTTAATGGTTGGTAGGTGATCAAATACTTCTGTCATGCAATAAAATGCAAATTAATTATTTAAAAATCATACAATGTGATTTTCTGGATTTTTGTTTTAGATTCCGTCTCTCACAGTTGAAGTGTACCTATGATAAAAAATTATAGACCTCTACATGCTTTGTAAGTAGGAAAACCTGCAAAATCGGCAGTGTATCAAATACTTCTTCTCCCCACTGTACATTTATTGTTATTACTGTTTTAATGCATGTAAGAACTGACAGGATAACATTTCACTGGAATTGTATTTTATATGATTTCATGTGACAAATGATTGGATGATTGATTGAATTAATTTTCTTTTGACAAAATATAAACATTTCTTTTGCAAACCACAAGGGCAAATATTAACAGAAACGGATCTTAATGATACATTTTTACAAATTTTCCCCTTTTTTTCCCCAGGTGGGCACAACTCTTACTGGCGTGGGCGAGTTGATACTGGACACGGACGGCACCTTGAATCTCCGACCCCCTTCTAATGGCTCACAGTATTTTTTGAGCATTACAGACTTTGACACCCTGCTGGGAGAGCAAGAGAGCAAGGCTGTTTTGTGGAAGGCGCTGGCCATTGGCTCTGCTTTGGCGGGGGCAGGGGTCCTCCTTTGGGTCGGCCGACGCTACTACTACCAACTAAAACTTCGCTGGGAGAGGGAACAGGAGAGGATGGAATTTGAGAGACTGCAGGCTGAAGCCCCAAGAGCACATGCTCCAGTAAGGGGCCCTGAGGCGGGGCCTCTTCAAGACGGGGCAGAGGAATACATAGAGAATGCCTGTGTGATTTGCCTCAGTCAGCCACGGAACTGTATTCTGTTAGACTGTGGGCATGTGTGCTGCTGCCACAGCTGCTACCAGGCTCTTCCACACCGCCGATGCCCTATATGCAGACAGGATATCAGCAGAGTGGTGCCTCTCTACCACGTCTAAGGCCCCTGTGTGATCACATGACCTCAGTGGGGCTTCAACGCCATACAAACTGTACCAGCGTTACACCTCAAAGGTCTAGAGAGATTCTCCCCCCGCAGTCTCAGTGACTGTTTACTGTAGGTTTTTCAACAGACAATTTGTAGGCATTCACTTAACCTTCTCAAACCTGCAGTACGGCTTTTTCTGATACGACAGATACTGCTGCTCCTTTGTCTACTTCCATTTTTACAGTAGCCCTTTCCTCGTTTAACCTTTACATACACTTAGAAGGGTTTCTCAATTACTGCATCATGTCAGAACCAGTGTCCTCACCCTCAGTCTCTATAGACCTAATCACTGTGACGTCGTGCTAACACATCAATCACTTCGGGGTAGACAACTGGCTGCTGATTTGAATTTTTGGTGATAAGCGAAATCGGCAAACTTGTTTATTTCTGTTGTCATTTTCAACCGTAACTAACATTTAAAGATATATATATTGTAAAACACAGAGGTTTGACGTTTCTGATGTGTTTATTTTCTGTACTGTGTTGCTTTCCTAGCATCTTTGATAAACCAAATCTAACATCACGAACAGCAACATCTCACCGCCGGTCAGACTGACTGTTAGTGTTGACATATGAAAGCATCAAACATGCGTTTTAGGTGAATGAGATGAGTAACATCCAGTTGTTCCTCGTCCCTGATTGGTCATTCTATGGAATACTGTAGATGCATGTATTGTAAACAAACATTGTGATTCTTTTATTATTATACATCCATGGATTGGGTCTATAGAAAACAGTTCAAGCCCTCTGATGTTACCTGCCTGGTACTTGGTGCAGGTTGAGTTTTTGCTGACCCTGCCTTCTGTCACTCTAGCTGGACAGCCCTGCATGGGACAGCCAGAAAGACTGGCCTCTACCACCGGCCATTCCGGCTCTTTACTTTGGTCGCTTTCATCCGCCTGGGCTGTAGCATCCTTGTGCTTGGTCCACCCGGTCTGCAATCTTACTGCTGTAAAGAATAAAGATTTTCTTTCAAGAACATACTGTATGTATAAAATAATGTGAATTGTAAGGATAATGTGCAAACACTTTGTTCACTACAGAGTTTCAGTGATGTATTTTATCTGTAATTGTATATAAGAAATACAGGGAGATGACGTAATTAGAAAAAGGTTTACAGAGATGTTTATTTTCCTACCTGTTAGTTCTGTGCCTTATGGTAATTTATATTGCTGCTACTGTCTTAGTGTGATTAAACTGTATGTATCTGAATAACTTAAGTCTGGTCAGAAGGTTTCAACCACTTTCAGTTACATATTTGAGTCACAGGAAGTTATTGAAGCAAAGATACGTTTATTGCCAAGACGAAGTGAGTGTTATTAATGCACTAAAAACAGGTGAGAGTGTGTGAAATGTTGGATAGTTGAAACAAAACAATAAAGCATCACTCTTTGAACCAATTTTGTAGCACTTACTGTCATGTATAGCTGTACTCACATCACCCACTTTGTTTTTAGAAATGGAGCGGTAATACAACTTCAAACGTTAGAATACATATTTGGTTGGGGCTACTATGAAATACTGCATTATGCTTGGTCTGTATGTACAGATCTTATATGATTCAAAGGTTTAGCATCTCTTAATGATCCACAGACATCTGAACTGCAGCTGTTACATCAAATGGCTGCGGCTCCTCTTAAAACATTAGGAATGGAGTTAAGGTCTGAATAGATACACGTTTCACAGGACTCTCAAGATGATATGAATTCATGATGGGTCTTTTTATTTTTCCATAGGCACAAATGCTTGTTGACAGCACCTGGGGTCTGAAAAGACTTGGGTGTAGTTAGTCATCAAGCTTACTATTTCTGTCATCTCTAACAAGCAGTGAGGAGATATGAAGAAGGGTGGATAGATGAAAAGCCACCTTTTTATCTTTAGCACAGAAAGGGGAAAACTAATAGGTGTGGGAGGTGGTGCAAGGTGAAGAGTGGGGCATAAGGCCTGAGTGGGTGTGAAAAAGGAGCAGGTGGGGGACACCGGCTGTCATAAATCTTCCTCTGCTGTCACAAGGGTTCACTTTGACAAATTCTTCATGAGCTCTCTCAGCAGAACAGCAGCTGTGGCTCTCGAGGAACAGACTATTACTGTAGCACCCACAGACCTCTTAGGGCATGGGGGAAAATGACATTTGATATGTTTAACTAATAACTGAGAGAATAAAAAGACATTTTACATGGGCTTTTGGAGAGAGTGAGTGCAATGGGGGAAAAAAACTAATCTATGCACAGTTCATATAGAGATAAACGCTCTGAAATATAAGTCATTGTTTTTTCCTTCACTGTCTTTGTTCATTGCCACAATTACTTTAGGCTTAATTTAAGCCTATTTCAGTAGATCTGAATTATGATAAAAAATTGGTGCCTCTACCACTAGGTGTCCATCTTTCTTCACTTGAGGTAGTGAGATACACAATGTACTGGCTGACAGTGAGGGAGGACATTGGCTCCAGTAGACAGTTTCCAAGTCACATGCAATTAATGTGCACTGTGATATCCTGTTTAATCCATTCTGAAAGCTGACAAACAATTTAGATGATATGATTATTCTCTAATTGGCTGTGCTTCATGGGTGTAGACCCCGATTAGTGGTGATGAGGGTGCAAGCAGAGGTGGTTAATTTCAGTAAAATCTTATTTATTGATTTAATGGCAGCATTAGATTGGCTATATATAATTATCATATTTTTATATTGTCAAATTTGAGTCGTGTTTAGTGTTAATTATCAAATGCATGCTAACATGCTAAACTAAAGTGGTGAACATGGTAAACATACATGCTAAACATGAGCATGTTAGCATACTAGTGTTAGCATTTAACAGTACTGTACAGCCTCATAGAGCTGCTAGTATGGTTGCAGAATCATAGTGTTCTCAAATGATGTAGTCAGACGCAGCAATGGTTTTAGTAATAGTAAAGGATTTTTTGTGGTACAAAATGTACAAATGAAGTATTATCCTGTTTTGTTTTTATTGTTATAATTTATTTCATTGTTCTTTATTTATTTCTTCAGTAAGCCTTACGTCTAAAAAATAGCCCAGACAAACTACAGCAGATATAGAGTGTAAAATGAAAATGGCATAGCTCCAGATCTGCAGAAAAAAGTTTTTATAAATCTTTGAAATTCTGACACACCATGACCTTATGTGCTTGTGCTCCTGACAGGGAGCGGTGGAGTGGAGGGGGCTTTTTTAACTTTGGCATTAGCAGACACTCGACAGACAGCAGGAGGAAAGGTAGAGATGCAGCATCTCAGGAGAGAGAGCCATCCCAGCGTGCTATAGTCCCTGATGCCAATTACCGCTGTCACCCATCTGCTTTGGGCATGCAGTGAAACGTGGGATAAGTGACCTACTTTGTGACAGTAGTGTGACTGCAGTGCTTCTCCTCTCATCAACAAACCCAGTGCTGAGGAGAGGCAGACATGGATGAGTACACCCTGCTTAGATATTAAAATAAATCTGTTTGGCCCTTCAGTTTGAACAGGGTGCAGTGTTTTTACAGAGCTCATTCACCCAACCTAGGGTTCTGAATACAGCAGTACTGTAAATCTAATGGAAGAAAGGGAACCCATCCAAATTGTAGGTAGAAGATGTATTTCAACTCTATTCCATTCTTTTTTAATAGCCAACACTTCACACCCATAAAATCTAGGACAAATGGACACAGATTTAGATCCTTAAGATAAAGCAGCAATGACACTTAAGTAGAGATCCAGACATATTGTCAAGTAAAAGGTACTCATTATGCAGTATGGCCTGTCAGCGTTATAGCATGATGTTATTGGATAATTATTATTGTGTGTTAACATGTAAGCAGATTTTTAATGTTGTGGCTCATCAAGGTGAAGCTAATATTAACTGCTTCAGATACATGTGTGTAGTTTAAACTGTAACAATGCATCACATTTTAGAAACTGATCATTGTTTTGTATGAAAAATAGTAGTAATAAGTACAATATTTCTCTCCAAAATGTAGTAAAGTATAGGTATAAAGTAATATAAAATGTAAATATAAAGTAAAGAACTAAGGCTACCTTAACATTGTAAATACAGTACTTGAGTATAAGCTATCTTTTAACAGTCCTCACACTTCCAAATACAACAAATTAAGAAATGTAGGAACTTGATTCTTAGAACAGAACTTGGTGACAAGTTTTAATTAAAGAACACAGAACACTTTGACCAACCTATGATCCCAGCTTTGGCGTCCTCTGTGACGGAGGTGCGGGAGGCGGGGTGTACAGCGATCCCGCTGCTCTGCAGACTACAGCTGTGATCATTTCTATCTCAGCTGTGTGCTCACTGGTCCAAGGGCAGGAGCTCTGCAAATGTTCCCATAATCCATTGGAGGATGTTTATGCAAAAGAGAACAAACAACATCATGTTCACGATAAGGAGAGCAGATAATAGGCCTACACGGTACTTTTATTTAGTCCATGACTGCATATGGTGTGTGTCTCTCCTCTTTCTCTTTGCCCTCTCACTTACATTTTTAGTTTTCCTGAAATATACACACACACACACACACACACACACACACACACACACACACACACACACAAACCTGCCTCAGTATGGGCCCTTCACTTGTGTAATTTCATCTCTCGCCTGTTGATGTCACTCTTGCTCCTCTACCACCCCCACCCCTCCCCAACACACACACACACACACACACACACACACACACACACACACACACACACACACACACACACACACACCCACCCTAAGAGCTAATACTCAGGGGATTGATCCTGACTTTTAGCTCTACGCTTGTTATTGGGTTTTTCCTAAGCTAGTGCGTATAGCCTACACAATGTGTGTGTGTGTGTGTGTGTGTGTGTGTGTGTGTGTGCGTGTGTGTGTGTGTGTGTGTGTGTGTGTGTGTTAAATTCAGCAGAGCCTGGTCTGCTCGAGGGGAGAAGGTGAGTGACTCAGCATAGTGATTCATTTATAATTGGAGGCAGTGCTTCGAGAGCACGCACACACACACACACACACACACACACACACACACACACACACACACTTCTTAAGGGTGGGGGCCCTTGTCAGAGATGATGTGACTGATTGAGTGAGCCTGATCATTAAGAACTGCTGCCTGCTAAAGAGGCAGAGATGGAGAAAGAGAAAGAATGGGACAGAGAAGGAGAAATCACAGCATGTGGACTGAGAGAGATCAATTGAACTAAACAGAGGCAGCTAAATGAGGAGTCCTTGCACTTAAGCGGACTGGGTTTAACATTATGTATGAGGCGGTGTATTGTTAGGGGAAGGGGTAAGAAAGAGTGGCATCCAGTTGGTATAACACATGCTTGTTTGTTTTTTTCCTAAATAGTAAACATGAAGCAGCACCTGGTACCATGAGGGGCAGCAAGTCAGATTTTTCCCCACAGCCTCCAACTGTGTCGCTGACTGATGACGTCATGTGAAACCCCTGCATGAATCAACTGCTGCGCTTGTTGACAGCTAGAGGCTCCAGTTTATTGGGCAGGAGGAGCTTTGTGAGTGAAAAGCCCTGGGGAATTAAATGTGGATAGAAAGGCAGCTTTAACGATCTCTATTGCATTATTTAGCTTTATACATTGAGTGTGGATCCATGAGAGAAAAATATAAATTGGAAATAGTTCTATGACTGCTTTTTCCATGCATGGAAACAAACGTTTTGGGTCAACCTGCCTCCAAAGAAAACATGCAGCCAACATGCTTGTTTTCTTAGTAAACTGGTGGTTAACAGAAAGGCTCTCGAGACTCAGTAATGTGTTTTACAGAGGGTTATATGGGCCATGTTTCTGTGGGAAGCCAGCCAGCAGGCTTTCGATTTGACTCTGCAGCCGCCCAGCATCTTATCACTGCAGGAAATCCAAGAGCATTTCCAACAGCACTGATCTCAAAAACTGTCAGCTGGTCACTTTCACCAGTCAGCCATGCAGCCTTGCTGCTAAAGCAGAGGGACACTGCTTCAATGGCAAGGATATTACATGTTTATAGACAGGTCAGAGGGCTCGAGTTGTTAAAACAGGTTCGGTCCAAAAATAGGCTTTCTGTCAGCTCATTGTTTTAGATTTTTATGAGACACCATATGCTGTGAGCAGGGATGTAACACAGGCTGCAACAACAAAAAACGCAGGGAAGAATGACGTAATTTCAAGTGCAGCTAATGTATAAATTATACTGCCTCTGTCCATGGTGCTGAAATGAGACATTCACATAGTTTATGCTGACACAACCAGGACAATATTATATACAGTATTTCTCTATTTTCTAGTTTACATAATGTACTGTATATAATGTCATAATGTAAAATCTAGGAAGTTTATTTTTCATGCTTCTTATTGTGTATAATAAATAATCAAAATCTATCGATCTATTGTATTTTAATGTCTCTACGTTTTGAGGGTTACTTCTCTTATCAATACAATTATGCATCTGTCCTTGCATGTTCTTTCACTGCTGTGACACTTTGAAGGGGCACTCCAGTCATTTAGTATTTCACTCTCATAATGTTTGGGAGACTCGGAAGAGACATTTTTCAGTTTTAGTCAAAAAGCCTAAATCCTACGTTTCCCATAATGCAGCCAACTTTGTAGTCACTAAAACCAAACTGGGACAATGACATCATCAGGGTTAATTTACTTTAGAACGCTCCTCCAGACCCACAGAGGACATTATATACAACTGCATACTCAACATTAGTAAACTGACCTCTACTGTACATTATGTGCATAATCAGTAGAGTGGAGCACCCCTTTAATTTTCCTGTGTGAGATTAATTAAGTATTAGTTTATCTTTCCTGCATACATTTGACCGTATCTTTTTTTTTTAAACATATTTTGTTATCTTATAAAATAGACAGTAACTGGTGTCCTTGTCTCTGATTCTGTTTGAGCCTACACATGTCTGTATGCTGTACTACTATCAATGGTGGAAGAAGTACATATTTTATAAGATCATCACATGTTTAGTCTGTAAAACCTTAATCTGTAAAGTAGCTGTACGATAACTAAAAAGCCTACAATATAAAAAAAAAAAACAATTGTAAACTAGAAGTATAAAGTTACATAAAATAGAAATACTCTAGTACAAGTACCTGGAAATTGTACAGTATTGGGTAAATGTACTTAGTACTTACACCAGTACCATGCAAAGAAATAGCCTGATGACTTGACTTTATAGTCCTATATGGTATATCTTGGAAAGAAAATATATGATAATGGGGCTATTTTGTACGCTACAATCGGAAATATAACTCTGAGGTATCCATTTATTTTACCATACACACCACACGTTTCTACATAATGGTGCATTTTCCTTAGATATCGTAAAAAAACAGCCAAGCCTGAAACCTGCCTCAGTATGGGCCCTTCACTTGTGTAATTTCATCTCTCGCCTGTTGATGTCACTCTTGCTCCTCTCCCCCGTCCCCCCCCCCCAACACACACACACACACACACACACACACACACACACGCACGCACGCAAACACACACACACACACACACACACACACACACACACACACACACGCACACACGCGCTTCAAACCCGGATGGATGACTTCACCGTTCTGCCTGGGTTTCCTTTATGATCCCGGGATCTCCCACTTCCCTCACCAGACATCAGCCAGCAACACAGGCGAACACAACACTCTCTGCCTCTCTGTCGCTTACACGCCGTCTCTCCCTGCAGCTGCAACACATCCAGAGAGCACAGAGAGACCCCAACAACACCCGGACCTGAGACGCTGGTGGCCCCTAAAGGATCCCAGCAGGAGCAACACACCAACCGCTGCAGCTTGCACACAC
The DNA here is from genome assembly GCF_031162955.1 of Sander vitreus. NCBI lineage: Eukaryota > Metazoa > Chordata > Actinopteri > Perciformes > Percidae > Sander > Sander vitreus. The sequence goes on from NC_135866.1 coordinate 9,825,891, forward strand.
ACAAAAAAAAGGAATCTACGGCTTTATTGCGCATATAAAGCCACTGAGGAAGACTTTTATCTACTTTTTAATCTACGTTGGTGATCCTTCTCCGTCGTGCCACCATGTCCGAGGTGCTGCCATACAACGAGGGGAAAATGAGCGGCTACGGGGCGGACAGCGAGGTCAGCCAGATGTCCTTTAGTTGCGGACTGCAGGACTCAAGCGCCTTTTTCGCTGCGTCGCAGGCGAAAAGACCCCCAAAGCTGGGACAGATCGGCCGAGCCAAGCGAGGTAAAGGATGGTTAAATAAAGAACTTGGCATGTTGTCACAATAACTGATACATGGGCAGAATTATTTACGTGATAGAAAATGTGCTAAATATTTTGGGAACTATAGTGAGTTTATTGTGATGCTCTACACATTGTTATTCATATAATCTCTTTTCATTTATAGTGTTGTATCTAGAATATTATACACAATTTTTGATATTTGAAAATGCACCATAGGATAGGATACTTCTTTATTACACGAGTCTTGATGTCGACGACGACAACATTTCAATTGTTTACATACATGCACGAGACATGTTCTCCATGTAAGGACACACCCCATGCTGTACCAATCCAAACCAAACAATAGGTTTAAACCGTAAGGATAAAAAGCCTGGCTCGTCGCCATTACCGGGAATGAGTGCGCGTACTCGAGGTCGGGGATTTGCAATAGTGCTTTAATTTATTAATTTATTCACCTGCAACCCGCACTAAGGTCACATTCTCTCACTTGCAAAAGCTTTATTTAGTGCGCAATTTCCCCTTCTACTATAGGCCATACATAAGAATCAATTGACCTTATAATAAAACACAATTAACTCACTATTTGACTGGGATATTAGGCTATAGAAATGCCCTGCTGTCCCGGTCTCAGTAAACATCCTCTCCGCTTGTCTCTCCACAGTGGTCATCGAGGATGACCGAATAGACGAGGTCCTGAAGGGGATGACAGACAAGTCTTCACCCGGCGTTTAAACGTGAGCGACGCCTTGCGGACTTTTTCATTTTGATGACCGATTTGAAGCACTTGTCGGCTGTGCATGTTCGAGGATTGCAGGAGAGAAACGACGGCACGAAGCGAAGCTGGGGTGACTGACGAAAGGCAACGAAAAAAAAGGCAACGAAGGGGGGAAATGGAGAAGGCTAAAGGAAGAGAAATGTGGAAGAAAGTGATGAAGAAAGAAGAGAGAGAGAGAGAGAGAGAGAGAGAGAGAGAGAGAGAGACTCTGGAAAAGACCAAGATTTATCATGGGATTGCTGGCAATTCTCCAAACGAATCCCGATTGTAACTACTGTTGCGCAGCAAGATGTTGAGATGGCGGACACCGCTCTGTATCTCAACCTCTGCTGACTTTAATGATGGATGAACTTGTCATTACTTCACGACCATCTCTTGTTCCTTTCCAACAGCGCTGTAAGCAACACCATACTGCAACTGGAGGCTGAAGCTAAATCCCAGGCCTATTTCAATAAGTTGTACAGTACAGTAGGTAGGCTAAGCTCTCAGACGACGCCCCCCCCCCTCCTTTAGGCTTCGCTTTGTTGATTCAGTCAGCGACGATGCATTCAAGGGAGCTGTCCTTTCAGCACTGGTCCAATGCATTCCTGTTGCTGCTAACGCTTTTTCAAAAAACAGACCAACCAAACTCTTGAGTCTGCTGAATAGAGGAGACCCATTGTATGTAAAACATATATATCCGAGGATGGTGCAATGTTAATATGTTCTGTAGTAGAAGCCCTGTTTGTTTTTGGCCCTTAAAGAGCATTAGGCCACAGATTAAACCTGAACCATAGGCCACATTCTTCTTCTTCTTCTTCTTCTTGCATTACCCATCATTGGGGTTAAAGGTGCAGCTTGGCACCTTCATGTAGCTGATTTACACCTGCACATGTCTTTTTTCCCCCTCTATTTCTTCTATTTTTTTTTTTTTGCATTTTCAAATGCTCAGATATCTACAGACGCCAGCACAGTTGTGGAGATTATAGTACATGTTTAAAATAATAGTCATGAAATTGATGGGAAAAAATTATATTTCCATTATTTGGTTATTTCAATTTTGCAATTATTCGTGTTTCGTCCTCTATACGTTTTTTCTCCATCTCTTTGCATGAACTTTCACTCCGGTGCCAACGCAGGTGCCACTTCTCTTACCTTGGCACGCTTCTTTTTAACAAAAATCATATTTGTATTTTTATATCTAAATCTTTGTTATTTAAATGATATGCTAGTCTATCGTCTTACAATTCATCAACAAAAATATTTCTACTTCAGAGAGGATATACAGAATGAGACGAGGCTTCATGGAGGCGAAGCTACGTAAGATTTTGGTGGACTGGTTTCATTCTATATCAGAGGTCGGGTGTTTTTTAAAGACTAACTGAATGTGTCTGGGGTTTTTGCACACATCAATGTTAAACTATTATTAAGAAATCGTATACTGTGACTTGAGCTTCGTTGATGAATTTGTTAGAAAATGGCAGTTTTAGAGTATATTGCACTGTTTACGAGTATCCTCAAATAACACGTTGTTATTTGACCGATTTTGGACATTACAGTTTTTGTTTTTTAATTTTGTTTATTTTGTACCATTATTTTAAAGAAACTGGATATGGTTTGTTGTGCATGAAACCTTAATATTTTCAACAATGAAACATCGTTTTATGAAGCAAAAAAGCAGCAAAAATGTCATGACATTCTAAGAATGAGTCATTGTATATTATGATGCCATTTTCACTGTATTTGGTGAATTAATAAATGGTGAAAGAACATGTTAATGTGATTCTTTGGTATGGCTTTTGTCCCAATATATTTTTTTATACTACCAATTCAATAGAAGATGACAAACAATTGGAACATCAAAGTTAGTTGTGAATAAAAGTCAAGGAGAAAAAACAGCAACACAGAGCACATCACCTCAGCACAGCTTTTTTTTGTTGAGAAACAACAGAACATACTGTACATGTAGCATCGTAAAGCAAAAGTCTTAAATATATATATATTTGCAGTTTTTGGACTCGGTAGCCATGACCTCAGGAACAGTAAATACTGATCCTTAATTAAAAAGCGGGTAAGGAACAGTCATCCATCCGTTAAGCTGTTAAACAGCTCCATGCAGGCCTATACTAGTGAATGTATTAAACCACAGACCCCTGGGGAGCCACGACTGGCCACACGGTCATCTATCAAAGTCTACATGTGCAGTGTTCTCATACAGTAGCTCTCACACAGACTATAGCAGGCCTGTACACTCTCGCCATAAAAACCTGCACAAAGATCAACTGTTCTGCGGTGAAGTTTTGCCCAACGTACCCACACACAATGGCAGAAACTGGACATTTTAACCATCTATGACGTTTTGTTGGCTTTTTGCTCGCTAGTTTCCACATACTCTCAATCACACAAAAAAATGGTATGAAGGTGTTAAGCGATTCAGGTTGATGGGAAACTTCAGTCAAACTAACATACTGTACCTATAGATAATATGTCTCTGTGACAATAAACTTACTAAAGATCAGCATCGCAGCCATTTGTTATTCTATCTTTCTAAACATAAATATGTGGCTATATCTTTTTTTGTTGTTGTAGCAAATCACAATTTCAGTTTTTTTTTAACATTAGCTGGGCGACTCCACAATCGTTCCAAGTAACCGCTGGTAACTGCAGAAAAAGAAAAACCCTGAGGTGCAAGTACCCTGGCTAGAAATCACTAGTTCATTACATCCATAGATGTGTGAAATTAGGTGAAACTGTCAGGTGAAGAAAATAAATACTGTACTACACTATTTGCCAACAGTGTCAGTCAGAAAATGGTGTCAGTTGATACCCACCCCCCCCTTCCACTGGTTGTACACAAAACTGCACAGCATCAATAGAAATTAATTTCCTTGTGAGAATTTTCCTGGAAATCACTCTACACATATGACAGATATTCACTCTAATTTGTTTGTCGTTTGGAAAAAAACATGTACAGTATCAGGACGCATCTATAAATAGCTACGTGTTCTGACAACAATGCCTTAACACTGATCCTTATATCTGGATTGCACTTCACTCTAATAACAGAACATCAACAAAGCGTCATCAGTTTAACCAACCACATTCCCATCAGAGAGATTATTGACTGTCCTGATAACATCAGCACTGCACTGAATGAACACATAGTGCTATCGATCATGTTGTTGTTGTGGATGTCGCCTGTGTGCGTGTGCAGTTGTCTGCGGTCCTGGATAATTACACCTTTCACAGTAATGGGCAGCCCTGGAAGGCCGGAACCGGGCCGACATATTTTGGGCAAATATTGAATTATTTAAGCTCTGCTCCACGCCTCTTCCTGTCATGAGTGTGACTGTGTACATGTTACTTTAAAAGTAATTCATTCATTCAAGCCCTACTACCAATGATGCTGCAGCATTACTCGCCCAAAGTTGATTTGTATTTGTATTGTATTTTACAATTTTTCAAATCTTTTTATGCTCAAGAATCCTAAAGGATATTCCTAAACCAAAATATGTCTAGACATTTGAGAAACAATAGGCTTAACTACGGAAGAGGATTAGGGCCACATGTGAAATATGTATTTGACTTCTGAGATTAAATTACAATTCTGAGTTTAAAGTCAATGGAAGATGACAAACAATAGGAAGATCAGAGTCAGAGAATTCTGAATTCAATCTAAGAATTCTGACTTTTTAATTTAAAGTCACAATTCTGGTTTTATTTTTAAACATGGATGCTTCACACACATCTTTAACCCGGCAGCACAGAAGATCTGTACAATCACCACAGTTTCAAGGTGAGCACCCATGATAAATGTCAGCAATTTTAGTATCCGACCAAATGTGAAATATGGTCACAATCTCCCCTTCTGTTCCTGAGTTATGGTATTGAAAAATGGCCAGAAAAGCGTTTTTGCATTATGGCGTCACAGCGAGATTGACCTTTGATCTTTTGGTTATAAAATGTCATGACTTCTTCATTTTATCCTGTTAGACATTTGTATGAAATCTTTGTCATAATTAGCGAAGGAATTCTTGAGTTATGGTTTGACCACCAAAGTATCGCATTCACGAGAATGGGACGGACGGACATACAACCCGAAAACATGCCGCCTCCAGCCACGGCTGACGCCGAAGTGGAGGTAAAAAACTCCCCTAAAGAGATCAAAACCAGCAACAATTTATCCGACAGACAGGTATTGTATGTGTTGCCAAAGTGCCTCTGTGTTCCACAAACAAGACTATTGCATTGGATGACATATTGATTCATTACAACTAAAGTCAGCATATTATATTCTTTAAAAAAAAGAAAATTGGCCCTATTGTAATCGGAACAAATTTCACCACCACATTATCAGTCTCTGGAGAGCAACTCTGTATCAGGCAGACATCACTGAACATGAATCTCAAGAATGCCGTTTGGTGTTTACACTGCTTTGCAAGTTTTATTAGAGCTAAGAAGAATAAACTAGCATCTGCATACTGTACGTAATGACTCGCAATTTATTTATTCAGATCTGTCCTTTAATTTGTCACCCATCTGTATCAGGCTTTGGCTTCAACTACAAAGTCAAAAAAATGTTGACAATATTTCAAAGATAATGTAACTTCTAATGCGGGATGTCTGACTGAAACATTTCAGGCAACAACTAATGAGCTACTGCTCTCTGATAAGACATACATTCAGTCATCGTTTGCAAATGCCAGGGTCAGAGGTGAGTTGACTGTATGCTGGAGCTGTAGATGTAACCTTGGTGGCTCCTATGTCCCAACCTGGCAGAACGGCTGGGAGTGCAGGCCATACTGGGCCAACACAGACATGCTGTAGATGCCTCCCCAGTCACAGGATGAAAATACAAGCATGACAGACATGTGGACGTTTGTGTGCAAAACAAACAAAATGTTAAAGCAGACCGCCGTAAATGCTAAGTGCCATTGTACTGTTATCTCTCACAGACACGAACACACACAGCTCACAGCAACGCTCAGCACAGGTTCAAACTGAGTGTGCGCAATGAGGACAAAGAACTTTGATCTGATTCCACTTTCGTCCGATCCCGAGTGGACGTCCATTAATATTCCTCCTCCGGTTACATAAGCCTGCCATACCATATATTATGCCATTATGCTGCCCCAAGGGAGATGGGCAGATATACAGCGCTTTCTCTTAGTTCTCACTAAATCTACTGCAGATTGGTTTCTACTGACAAGAATAACTGCGGATTCCCTCCATCCCATCTATGCTGGTCTGTAGCATCTGGCTACACCGGCTGTAGGTTACAGCTTGGTCTTACTTCCATAATTCTTATCTGTTACAATAAAGTTGTACGCAGCGAAATCTCTACAACAGTTATTTTTCCATCTCAAATTTGAATATTTTTTGGCTACCTGAAAGGGTAAACCTAAAGTATTTAGTATTTAACAAGGAAAAGGGAATTATTATAGAAAAGTCATACAAGTGAACATAAATTTGTGTACAAGAAATGGGTTTGTGGCCGGGTTAGCTCAGTTGGTAGAGCAGGCGCACATATATAGAGGTTTACTCCTCCTCGACTCCGACCTGCGGCCCTTTGCTGCATGTCATTCCCCTTCTCTCTCCCCTTACATGTCTTCATCTGTCCTGTGGAATTAAAGGCCTATGCCCAAAAGAAAAAAATAGAAGGGCTTTTCATTATCTCCCTAATCACCTCAGATTTATAAAGTTGGTGACCATTGATCTAAACCACTCTGTTTGGAGTTAAAAAATAAATAAAAGCAAGCAACCCTAGAATGCTGGTAATAAAACCTAATTCCACTAGAAAACTGTGTGTGTGAAACTGAATGAGCTAGTTTAAAGTTAATCCAGGACGCTGGTTTGTAAAGATGAGGGAGACCAACTGTTAAAACCTGCAAAGTGAAGGTCTCATAATGACCAATGCAGCTAAGCTAGCATTAGCGCTGCTAGCGAGCTAATCTGCTAGCATGTAGACTGCCACCTGATCACTGCAGGTATTGGCTTGGTGAAATTTTACAATTATTAATAAAATAAAGGAAAGTATAATAATGTAAGTTTTATTTTCATGAATACTCCGAATGGATATAATTCAGTCCTATTTTCAAGGGAAATTAGTTTGCCACAAGTCTTTAGTTTGTGTCTCGCAGATTCATAATTTTTACATTTGCCTTTGTTTCATATTCCAAATAAGTTTGACCAACCCAGTGGGGTGTTTAAAACCTACGATCGTCTGAACGCTCATTTCTTTTGCCCCATGGGATTAGTTTTTATTATGCTTACTTGCCGGTAATAGCATTATATTTTTGGGTTGTCCGCCCGTCTATCTCACAGGAAAATACACCTAATACCTTTTACATGATATATTATACACTTTATATGCCTGTAGTCTTTCTTCACTACATATTAAACAAGTCTGCACAGACATGGATGTAAACTGCAACTTCACTGGTTGGCGGTAATTCTAGTTAACATTGCTGCATTCCCAGATCTCTGAAAATAACTCTGTTAGTACAAAACAAAACAGGACCTTGGTTGTAAGAAACCAGAATAGCAGGCAGTTCAATTGGGTTTAAACAGGCAGTAGTGCTGTGTCGTGATTCAGTTTTAAACGAGCACAATGAGGCAGATCAAACCCAGAGATGTTTGGTTAAAGCAAGCAGTAAACCTTTTGAATTGCATGTGCCCTCACAAAACACCCACACATCAAAGCATCAGAGCCAATCGATGCAGACAGAGAGGGCAGGGTGGTGGAGTGGTGAGAAGAGTGACAGAGAGTGAAAAAGAGACAGAAAAACCGAGAGAAAGGCATTGAGCATGCAGTAGATTAGTGTTGTTGCTGCCCCTGGGCAACAGAGCATGGAGGACAATTAGCAGCAGGAGAGAAAATTTTGGCTCTGCGCCCCACACACACACACACACACACACACACACACACACACACACACACACACCACTCTATATTAAGTCATAGCTTCAGATACCTGGATGACTCAGGTCGATCAGCTGAAGAAACAAAAAAATTGCACATAAGACGAAAAGGTTTGTGTTGAAGAGAAAATGATTACTAAATTCTGCATTAGGCCCTCGCCCTGCTCTGTGGTTATATAACTTAAGTCCAGTCAAGTCAGATCTCACTGTCAGGCTCTGCCATCGCAGGTCAGTCAGCCCGACAAAGGGAGCTGAAAACGAAATGTACCAAAATAACAACTGCTGCTACAATTTCAACATACTCAGTTATTGACAGAAAAATATGCAGGACTAAACTAAGTCCAACTGAGGAAAAAGTTGGGGGAAAATAACTCACTCAAAATAACTCTCTCCATGTGCAGGGACATACCCAACTTCCATCCATCAAATATTTTTATGTCCCAGTGCTGCAGTGGAGCTGTTCTGCACCACCTTTGTCAATATTGAAATAGGTGCCAGGCTGTTTTTTTTTTTTTTTTAACCCTCTTGTTCAGGTAGTCAGGGCATTGCGCCCAATTGTCACCATGGAAACCACATCATAGCCAGAGTGGGTGAGATTGAGACCATCACTGTCTGATAGTAACACATTTCAATATGTGCAGTGTGTATTTTTTACGTAACAGGAGAATATACGATTGCTTATTGCGGTATCACACATGATTTTTAGTTAGATGGAAGTATAAAAGACACAAAAAGAATATTTGAAAATGTTTTTTTTTATCATTCTATTTTTTAGATCACAACAGATTGAGATTAAATGTGCATTCTTGACTTTGGAACAGTATAAAATAATCCCACCACAAAACTGCCCATGTGAAAACACAAAGCTTAACGAGCACAGCAACAGTAACAGTAACTAACGGGGGTGGGGTTTAGCCAACAGTTAATGCCATGCCAACTGGGCTTACTCCGCCTGCTGAGGAAGATCGTGTTATGGGGTCAAAAGCTCCAGAACAGCTACTAAAATAGAGCTTTTGGTGACTTTTGTCAACATCAAAGTTCAAGTTAAACAAACTACCATGTTACACCAGCAGACAATCATGGAACGAAAGAAGAGCCATCTGAAAAATCACACACCTTTTTTTCCCCAAGTCTTAAAAATAGGCGGTAATTAGATCTCAGTGGAGAATTAAAAATAAATGATTTCTACTTGATCAATGTGCCCCCCCCTCCAGTCACCAGCCTTCCTGCCTGTCTGCATGCATGCCTGTCTCTCTCTCTCTCTCTCTCTCTGGTCTAAATTTAAGCAGCAGAACGCACAGGACCCGAGACTCATCTCATGTTTCCTCAACAAATAACACGCAGGGCGGGCTATTACTTGTATGTACATGTGGACAGAGGCTTGCAAAAGTATTCATACCCCTTGAACTTTTCCACATTTTATCACGTTACAACCACAAATGTAAATGTATTTCATTGGGATTTTATGTGATAGACCGACACAAAGCGGCGCATAATTGTGAAGTGGAAGGACATTTTTTACAAATAAACTGAAAAGTGTGACGTGCAAAAGTATTCAGCCCCCTTTACTCTGATACCCCTAAATAAAATCCAGAGCAACCAATTGCCTTCAGAAGTCACCTAATTAGTAGATAGAGTCCACCTGTGCGTGAGTTAATCTCAGTATAAATACAGCTGTTCTGTGAAGGCCTCAGAGGTTTGTTAGAGAACAAACAGCACTATGAAGCCCATGGAACATACCAGACAGGTCAGAGATAAAGTTGTAGAGAAGTTTAAAGCAGGGTTAGGTTATAAAAAAAATATCCCAAGCTTTGAACATTTTACGGAGCACTGTTCAATCCACTATCCGAAAACGGAATGGAAAGAGTATGGCACAACTGCAAACCTACCAAGACATGGCCGTCCACCTAAACTGACAGGCAAGGGCAAGGAGAGCATTGATCAGAGAAGCAGCCAAGAGGCCCATGGTAACTCTGGAGGAGCTGCAGAGATCCACAGCTCAGGTGGGAGAATCTGTCCACAGGACAACTATTAGTCGTGCACTCCACAAATCGGTCCAAGAAGAAAGCCATGAGAAGTCCCGTTTGCAGTTTGCCACAAGCCATGTGGGGGACACAGCAAACATGTGGAGGAAGGTGCTCTGGTCAGATGAGACCAAATTTGAAGTTTCTGGCCTAAATGCAAAACGCTATGTGTGGCGGAAAACTAACACTGTACATCGCCCTGAACACACCATCCCCACCGTGAAACATGGTGGTGGCAGCATCATGCTGTGGGGATGCTTTTCTTCAGCAGGGACAGGGAAGCTGGTCAGAGTTGATGGGAAGATGGATGGTGCCAAATACAGGGCAATCTTAGAAGAAAACCTGTTGAAATCTGCAAAAGACTTAAGACTGGGTCGGAGGTTCACCTTCCAGCAGGACAACAACCCTAAATATACAGCCAGAGCTACAATGGACTGGTTTAGATCAAAACATATTCATGAGTTAGAATGGCCCAGACCTAAACCCAATTGAGAATCTCTGGCAAGACTTGAAAATTGCTGTTCACAGACACTTTCCATCCAATCTGACTGAGCTTGAGCTATTTTGCAAAGAACAATGGGCAAAAGTCTCAGTCTCTAGATGTGCAAAGCTGGTAGAGCCATACCCCAATAGACTTGCAGCTGTAATTGCAGCGAAAGGTGGTTCTACAAAGTATTGACTCAGGGGGGCTGAATACTTTTGCACGCCACACTTTTTTAGTTTGAAAACCATGTATCATTTTCCTTCCACTTCACAATTATGCGCCACTTTTTGTTGGTCTATCACTTAAATCCCAATAAAATACATTTACGTTTGTGGTTGTAACGTGACAAAATGTGGAAAAGTTCAAGGGGTATGAATACTTTTGCAAGCCTCTGTATGTGCCCACACGCAGCGCAGTCGTGCTTGACAGGTGTGTCAAACTATGCGTATCTCCATTAGCAGCTTTTGTCTGGAATCTAAAGCACACATGGGACAGATGCAGACAACCCCAACAGAAGGGAAGAATCTGACTGACATATTAATAGACTTTAACACTGACTTTACATCCAGGCCAGTGCTGCTGTTATGTACCTTGTCTAGACATGCAAGAAACACTGGCAGGCTTGTGCTGCACCACATAATGTGAGACTGTTGAATCTTTCTGATATACAGTCAGACAGAACAGTTAAGGACACTGGGGTGTAAAATTGATTTATAAAAGATGAAAGTTTTTATATGAACTGCACTAGAACAGAAGCTAATAGTAGCAGCTTCAGAAAATGACAGAAACATGAGTCATAATTAAACAGGACAACAAATCACTCTATTGCAATCACAAACTGACTGTATTAACAATACAATCATATAAAAACGTATAGAAAACAATGTTTATGTAAGTTTATTTTGAGTTGACGTGGTTCTGTATTTTGGACGTGTCCTTTTTGTTGTAACATTATGAGGTAAGTGGTGGGTAAAGGGACAAGGCCAGTTTGGGTTATCTATACATTTTCATACACGTAGGTAACTTTTTGATTATTGGCTGATGCCACCACTGTAATACAGATAGTTTTTTTTAAATAGAGTGCAAAAGTGAGATGGGTCTTTTGCTTGACTTTTTGTTTTCCAAAAGATGTGGTTATGTATGGTACGTTTTGTCTTCTTAATTTATTTTATTTGGCACAACCACTTTGTCCACTTCCCCCCTTGTTTAGAGAAACAACATGTCTATGTAAATGTTACGTACCACACATTTATAAAATTGAATTGAACACAACCCCGGAGATTCCAAACCAAAACGGGTCAGAAGTGTTTTCAAATTTCTCCGGTTTAGGGGCTCTAACACTCCAGAGCAGTGTGAATGCGAGGTGTAAACGTAGCAAAAGATTTTTTTTTATTTATTTATTTTTGGGCATTTTTAGGCCTTTATTTATAGAGGACAGCTGAAGACATGAAAGGGGAGAGAGTGGGGGGGAATGACATGCAGCAAAGGGCCACAGGTCGGAGTCGAACCCTCGGCTGCTGCGTCGAGGAGTAAACCTCTATATATGGGCGTGTTCTCCACCAGGTGAGCCACCCAGGCGCCGATATTCGTTTTTAAACCAAAACGTAGCAATGTAAACGTAGCCTAAATGAACATCTATGCCCAGACCATAAACAGTTATAACATAACCATAAAATACATAGTAGCCAATTCTTACCTAAACACATAAAAACGGTGAAGTAGACATTTTGAGTAACAAGAGGACATTTCTGTTGTATTCGCGAGGGTGAAGTTTGAGTTTCTGAAGTCATTATCGCAGTATACAGAGGTGGAAAAAGTACTAAAATATTGTACTCAAGTAAAAGTACCAATACTTGGATGAAATATTACTCAAGTACAAGTGACATTACCTATCTGAAAAATTACTCTAGTAAAAGTAATAAGTAGTTCAGTTAAAATGTACTTTAAGTAAAAGTTACTTAGTTACATAAAAACTGAAACGGGGCGGGGGGGGGGACAGGATCTCTCCCATATAGTGAAAATAGGAAAAGGGGTCATAAATCCAAAACTATTTTATTTTTAATTAAAGAAAAATCTATACAAATGTATAAACACCTATACAAATGTATACACATTTAATAACATAACACACGTCACACATGACAGATGTATGGGAATTCATACAGTAAATGTATTTCATTACTTTCCACCTCGGGCCGTATAGAGCTTACTTTTAAATCTCAGGGTTAGTGTATTCCTAAGATTCCTTCAGATAATCCAGTTAACTATTAAATTAAATCAATATTAGACAGGAAGTCTTCCTTTTCTTCATCTTGTGTTGTGGCGACCCTGGTAGGTGGAGATTTGGTGTCCTCCAGTAGCTTTTTCTCCAGAGCTCCATCTTCTGGGCTAAGCTCCTCTCCTTTGGTCATTACATACACAAAATATTGAAAGCCTTCTCCATAGCTGTACTTCCTAATTGACCAGTTGTACTCTGTGCGAGCATAGAGGCGTTTCCTGAAGAAGGGTTGGGCGAAGGTTACAGAGACAAACCGTCCTCCAGGCTTCAGGCAGCGACTGATCTGGGAGAAGAATAAGAAATTAGGAGAGGAAAAGTATTAGAAGTATTTACCACAAAGACCCACTCCATTTTAATTCCCACCATCAACAGCAGCCACCTCTACCGCTACCTGAGCAGCCAGAGTTGTTGAATCATTTGGAGTTTGTTATCATCACAGTATCTTCGCCATGATCAATTATACGCTTGATAACTTAAAGCTGATAACGCATCAGCAGCAAAGGCTTTAGGCATTTTAGGTAGTTTTCCTTAAGGAAAGGCAGTGCTGTGGGAGATGCAATGTTCTAAATTAAATCCAAATCTGAGTCACTAAAACTCTGATAGACGGACACTTCTGCCAAATACAAAATTCTCTCAAATCGGCATCTCCCCACTTTTTTTCGCCCAGCAGGTTTCCTTTGCTTAGGGTTGCACCTAAATCATGGTTGCAGCTGTCCCGGTGGTCCTGCTCCACGCCCTGCTATGTCCTGTTACACCCCGCTACACTCCGCAGTGCCCTGCTACGTCCTGCTACATCCTGCTAGGCCCTGGTATGCTCTGCTGTGCCCTGCTACGTCCTGTAACGCCCTGCAGTGCCACGAACTACTACAACTACTATTTCTGGTCATTGTTCCATTATCTTTATTGTGACTATTATTTCCACTGTTCATCACACCCCCAACCGGCACCGTCAGACACCGCCTACCAAGAGCCTGGGTCTGTCCGAGGTTTCTCCCTAAAAGAAGTTTTTCCTCATCGCAGAGGTTTCTTCCTAAAAGGAGTTTTTCCTCGCCACTGTCGCACTAAATGCTTGCTCTTGGGGGAATTACTGAAATTGTTGGGTCTTTGTAAATAATAGTGTGGTCTAGACCTACTCTATCTGTAAAGTGTCCTGACATAACTCTTGTTATGATTTGATACTATAAATAAAATTGAATTGAATTACTGTAAGCCAGAGCAAACGTTAAGCACCGAGCTTTTCAGTCCACAGAGCTGGCTGCGCAGCCATGCAGTCTGATAACACGGTTTGACAGCACGAAAACTGTGAGGGTCCCTTCATATGAATAATTGTTGTTTTGGGTCCATCAACACTCCAGTGTGTTGATCCTTCGTGTGAGATACACGTGTGCATCAGGACACATAAGCTTCAGAGGAATGTAGTGCTCAGGCAAACAAGAGTATACACACACACACACACACACACAATGTGAAAACTGACACAAACACAAGCATGCAGAGACACATTTAGTTTCTCCAGATACAGAAGTATGTGTGTGGGAGTGAAGGGACAGAGTCTTGCAGAGTAGTGAGCAACACATATTTTGTATTTCATACCTCAAACATGCAAACTGGATCAACGTATTGTTCTAATGCATTGCTAGAGGATGACTGCAGATGTCATTGCCAGGCAGGGCACATTAGCAGAGAGACAAGAGGTGACACCTCGGATAAAATGACTTTGCTGTGGCCGACAACAAAAAGAAACATATGGCAACGTGCGGCTTAAAAACCACAGACAAAGATGTAATGACTTTCAACATTTGAGGCAACGTGAGTTGAGGCTAACAATGTTCTCTGACAGGCTATGGCTTAAGCTAATATTAGCTAGCATTTAGTGGTACCATTTGAAAATATAATGAATAAGCCCTCAACACTGTTAGCGTGGTAGAAAAATTGTTGTATTCAAGATTTGGTAGCCGAAATGTTGTCTTTTAAAATCAGATGTTTCTAATGTTAAAATTCTGTAATGACTTATTTAGGACAGAAAAACAAAGTTTTGGCTTTGAACTTGACTTGGAACTTTACAGCTAAGACTTGAGACTTACCACGCGATTGTTTAATTTTGAAATGTTGTATTAGCAATCAACACCATATGGACATCTATTGTTCCAAGGGATCGGTTAACTAAATATAAACATGTAAGAAACTGTTCTGGAGACATCATTTATAAACTAATTCATGAGGCCCTAATGCCATACACTGTAGATACAGGACATGGATGTATGAGAAGCTGCTGCATGGTGTCTACGGACGGCTGGGCTTTGAACACTAAGGGAACTGGTGTTGAGCTCACGTGTGACTGTGGTGAAAGCTGGGATGGTAATGTCATCCAGCCAGGACAGAGTAGTTGTGGTCTGTACCGTGAAGCCCCTCCCCCCCCCTCCACCCTACGCTGTCCTGGGGTCTTTGGAGAGAGGAGTCACTCTGAGACGAGCACGTGTATTCGGCTCTTCTCATGTGATTCATCTCCACCAGCAAGTAGACTGAACATGAATTATTCACTCTCCACTGTCACATGGAGGAGAAGCGAGAGGAAGACTGGAGGGGTCATTGAATGTGGGGTGAAATGGGTAATATAATGCACAGCAATGGTAAGAAAAGGTGTTGGGTGATTTAGATTAGGGAGTACCTGACAAAAACATGGCAGAGTTGAAAGAATTAAGAGTTGAAGCCATGAGTCACAAAAAAAATGGAGCGGATTACTGTTCCTTAACCAAATCATATAGCCAGGTGTTGTTTGTCAAGAAATAGCTCCACAGTGAAACTATATGTAGGTCTACATAACCCTTCTTTTCCTTTTCCGTGCTTTTTCCCAGAAAGGTAACAGAATCCAGTATATCAACCATTTTTATTAGGGCTGTCAAATGATTCATTTTTTTTAAATCGCGATTAATCGCATGTTTTATCACGATTAAAATTCTATTAATTTGGATTTCAGAACAGTTTTTAAGTACATATTAACAATGGAAAGCAATTCTTACCAGTGTATCTTGATTGGGAATCAAATGAATGCAAAGAAAGTGACTTTATGAACTTGATTTTAAGATTTGTATTTGTTTATTATTTATTTACTGTAAACAAAAGAAAAATGTGTGAATCTAGTCACACATTTGAATCTAGAGTCAATATAGTGTGCAGTAACTCATTAATAATTTTGATTACTCACTGATGTCCAGTGATCACCTTGCATCACTTTGCAGCAGTTCCAGTTGGGCTGCTTTCTCCGTGTCGTACAGGCTGTGTATCCGTGAAAACTACTGTCCCCCTCAACGACAATGTATAAGACAGGTCAGAACATGCCAACCGTAGCACGTCTTTAAGACCCGAGTCTTCTACGATGCTGACAGGTCTGCAGTTAGTTGCCACCCATTTTGCAAGAGCGGTAGTAATTTCTTTGGATTTGGTTTCATCCACAGGTCGGCAAGTAGCACTCTCCAATATAATGCTTTGCCTGAGCCCGCTAGCATCAACCTGAGTCACATTAACTGTACTACTATGCTTAGCTCGTAGGTGGTAGCTCAAGCTTGACGTGATATTTTAATTCAGCTTTACACAATGTGCACATGGCTTTCAACCCATCCGGGAGTTTTGGAAAATAAAAAGCGCCATTCAGAATTGTGTTGCTGCTGTCTTTCTCCATCATGCCTGCAGCAGCAGGATGTGTGTTACGAGGAAGTATGGAAAAGTGCGGCAAAGGGTCAAAATAGTAGCCTGTTAGGCACGATGCAAAGCTGAGTGAAGTAAAAATAAAATTAATAAATGGCGGCATGTGATTAAAACAAATGTACGCGTGTATGCTCGGCCCTTAATTGCATCGTGATTAACGCGTTAATGCTGACAGCCCTCATTTTTATCAATATCTTTTCTTATTTACGTTATGTTTTGTGTGTTAAATATATAAATAAAAGAAATATATAGAAAAACAAAACAAACAGCGCCACAGTATAAGCTAACTCCTCGTTTGGCCACACCGCCACCTTTTTGGTTTGTTACATACATAAAATACAACATGTATAACACATCTTTGGAGTTGTTTAAAGCCATATTGTTTTGCTTTTGACAGCTTTAGGCTAACTGTTACCCTACTTCAAATGTTTGTGCTGGACTGCCCCCTTTTTATATTAAACCATCCAGTACCATATTTGTGCTATAAAACAAAATACTTAGTAGCTCAGTAGAACTGCATATATGGGACCTTTTCTTGCTTTTTTTTACCCTTACATTACGTTTTTCTTTTCCAATATCAGTTAAAAAACATATCAAGTTCAAAACTAACTATGAAAAAGGTGATCGCATCGTTCCCTTTTTCCTAAAAAAAAGAAGACATTCTGATAGTTTCTTCAGAAGGCCAGGTCTTATGTCAAATTGCTGGAACTTAAAAAAGTCAAAGAAAGGTTACAGGTGGAGCCCTGCGGAGGCTTTGGTGAGTGAGTAAAGAAGGGGTGGAAGCTAACAAAGTGCATCATTCTGACTTCACCCCTTCAGCCATTATTCATGACACTCAGATGTATGGGTGCAGTGTAACTCCAGAGCCTTTATGTCCCCGGTGATCGGAGGACTGACGTCACTGCAACCCAAGACGACACTGAAGTATAGCAAACAGCTTGGCTATAGACGTGACTGCTCGGAAGCTAGGCTGGCGTTGGAGGACAGCTTGAACTGTAAATTCTGTTATGCTTAAGACCATTTTAAACTAACTGACACAGAGTCGCACATCACATTACCCCATCCCACTTTATGTGTTTGCAGGATACATTACTGACAGAGATTCTCACGCTCAACATGGGCATGCATGTATGCATTTCACAGGAAATCCTCATGAGGAGGAGGATGATGCATTGAGTGTGGTGAGTCATATTCATACACATTTTGAATGTATATCAGCAGGCGTACTACAACAACAGCTCTGGCACTATGTACAGTGGGGCAAAAAAGTATTTTTTTTTTAAGAAATCTTGCTTGTTTGTAGGTGACCAAATACTTATTTTCCCAAGGAATTTGCAAATAAATTCATTAAAAATCCTACAATGTGATTTTCTGGATTTTTTTTTCTCATTTTGTCTCTAGTTGAAGTGTACCTATGATGAAAATTACAGGCCTCTCTCATCTTTTTAAGTGGGAGAACTTGCACAATTGGTGGCTGACTAAATACTTTTTTGCCCCACTGTAAATCCTCCACCCACTGCTCTGAAACAAGGGTTTCATTTAGTGTCTAATGTAGAGTCTCTCACCTGAATCAGAGAGTTCTAGTCCGACCAGGCTCCTCTCCTTAACCTGTCTCTCTTAGTTATGCCGTTATAGTTTTAGACTGCCGGGGGACATCCTTTGACACACTGAGCTCCTCTCTCCTTCCATCTGCGTGCATCCTTGTCCCAAAAATGCTTGTTACTAACTCAGCTCTGGGGAGCTTATTTCCCCGGAGTCCTTATGTGTTTCTTTTGCCCAGCATGTTTCCTTGGACTAGAGTGGCACCTAAATCATGGTTGCAGCTGTCCCGGTGGTCCTGCTCACCGCCCTGTTACACCCCGCTACACTCTGCAGTGCCCTGCTACGTCCTGCTACGCCCTGCTATGCTCTGCTGTGCCCTACTATGTCCTGTAATGCCCTGCAGTGTCCTGCTATGCCAGGAACTACTACAACTACTATTTCTGGTCATTTTTCAAGTATCTTTATTGTGACTAAAATTGCCACCGTCAGACACCACCTACCAAGAGCCTGCGTCTGTCTGAGGTTTCTTCCTAAAAGGAGTTTTTCCTCGCCACTGTCACACTAAATGCTTACTCTTGGGGGAATTACTGGAATTGTTGGGTCTTTGTAAATTATAGAGTGTGGTCTATACCTACTCTATCTGTAAAGAGTCCTGAGATAACTCTTGTTATGATTTGATACTATAAATAAAATTGAACGGAATCAACAGGTGGAGGAGGGCTCACTGGCTGTTACACCCAAACACTGGAGTAAGGAAAGAGCATCCCCAAAACACTGAGTCAGTTTTCAACATCCACTCTGAGTCTGACATCTGTAAGCCGATCCTAAGTGGGCCACAGGGCTTCTCCAAGATGACAGAGGAAACCACTTTGTTAGCGCCCATCTTCACACACTAACACTCCACTGAAACCATTCCCCAACACTCACGCACACGCACACACACGCGCGCACACACACACACACACAGTCATTCCTGAATTATTCAGTGCCGTGGCAGAAGCAGGTGTCAGAGTGACCTGACCTGTCTTGAGTGTACTGAAACAAAAAAGGTAATATGAGATCTGGAGTTCAGACCCCCCACAAGGAATTTGAGGTAATCCCACTGCCATTTTAAGATGTTTAACAATATTTTGATATGAATCATTATATTGTATATGAAAGAGTGATACTATTAATCCATGGGTCAATCAAGTTTTTAGTGAATTATCAGAATATTGTCTCCTGTCTGTTTCAGGGCTCGATATTAGTGCTTGCCCTGTGGCAAGTAAACTATGCGTTCGGGCAAGTGGAATGCCTCATGCAGTTGTCCCATTGGGCAAGTGAAAAATAAATGTAATCTTGTGAGAGCAGCTGCTCAGCGACAGACGTGTCACGCTAGCTAACCTAGTAGCACAAAAAGAAAGGCCAGCAACGGCACAGGAGAAAGGCAACGGGGAAACAGCGTGTAGAGCCAGAATATATTCACAAAATATTCAAATCTAATGCATTGAGTTAAAGGGAAACTTGACAACCAATTCTGTGTCTGCAACGCGTGCCATCCGGCGGTTTTACAGCGGGGAAAATAAGTATCGACATTGACATATTAA
Organism: Sander vitreus; assembly: GCF_031162955.1. Classification (NCBI taxonomy): domain Eukaryota; kingdom Metazoa; phylum Chordata; class Actinopteri; order Perciformes; family Percidae; genus Sander; species Sander vitreus. Next base: position 9,845,461 of record NC_135866.1, read on the forward strand.
CATTTTTCCCCAGTAAATATATTTCCGATGGGGCTATTGGAATGACATTTTCACCAGATGTCAGTAACAACCCAAGTAATCCACATGTACAAAGAAATCAAAACATGTATGCCCATGACAAAAGTTATGTGTAATAAAGTGGAATGATAATGGGAATAAATATTGAACACATGAAGAAAAAAGGGTGTAAAAAGGCATGGGAAGCCAGTAAACCAGCTGAAATCTGTCAGTATTTAGGAAGCAATCCTGCCCCCTATTAGTGCAAATTAATATCAACTGGATTATTCCTAATTGATGGCCTATAAAAAGGTTTCTCATTACCAAGATGTCACTCAAGAAGCATTTCATGATGGGTAAAAGCAAAGAGCTGTCCCAAGACCTTCGCAAGCTTATTGTAGAAAAACATACGGATGGCATTGGTTACAGACGAATATCTAAACTTCTGAAAGTTCCAGTGAGCACTGTTGGGGCCATTATCTGGAAGTGGAAAGAACATCATTTCAACTTTAACCGGCCACGACCAGATGCATCTCGCAAGATTTCTGACAGAGGAGTCCATAGAATACTTAGAAGAGTTGTCGAAGAACCAAGGACCACTCGCGGAGATCTTCAGAAAGACCTGAAAAAAGCAGGTACAGTTGTTTCAAAGAAAACAATTAGTAATGCACTCAACTGCCATGGCCTCTATATACGCACACCACACAAGATCATCACCTTCAAGAGAACATCACTGCTCAAGAAAAGGCATGTGGAAGCTCGCTTAAAGTTTGCTGCACAACATCTGGACAAGCCAATGACATACTGGGAGAATATAATCTGGTCAGATGAGACCAAAATTTAACTCTTTGGCTATCATAGCATACACCATGTTTGAAGGAGAAATGGCACTGCACATCACCCTAAAAAAAACTCCATACCAACAGTGAAGTTTGGAGATGGGAGCATCATGGTGTGGGGCTGTTTTTCATTATCTGGCACTGGCAGACTTCATATAATTGAAGGAAGGATGAATGGAGAAATGTACCGTGACATTCTTGATAAGAATCTGCTGCCATCCACAAGAATGCTGAAGATGAAACGAGGGTGGACATTTCAGCAAGACAATGATCCCAAACACACAGCCAAGGAAACTCAATTGGTTTCAGAGACAGAAAATCAAGTTGTTAGAATGGCCCAGTCAATCACCTGACTTGAATCCAATTGAAAACCTCTGCAAAGAAGAGGTTCATAGAAGATGCCCCTGGAACCTTCAAGATTTGAAGACAGTTTGTGTGGAAGAATGGGCAAAAATCACAGCTGAGCCATTTGTATGACTAGTTTCTTCATACAGGAGGCATCTTGAAGCTGTCAAAGGCTTTTCTACTAAGTATTAAATTAATTTCAGCAAGTGTGTTCAATACTTTTCCTCTGTGTCATTTCACTTTATTACACACAACTTAATTTATGGACTTATTTGTTTTTATATCTTTGTATGTGTGGATTACTTGGGTTGTTACTGACATCTGGTGAAAATGTCATGCAGATATCAGAAATATCTTTACTGAGAAAAATGTTGACACGTTCAATACTTATTTTCCCCGCTGTATGCTGGCAGGTAAACGGGAAGCTCCAGGGCGCTGCATCTAACATTACTGCCCACTTGGCAGTGACAAAGTTTCGGGTTAATTTTGACCTTGTCTAAATTTGCCAGACCTTCCCCAACAGCACTGCGGAGGGGGGTCTGGCTAGTCCACACAGCATTCTGGGATGGGAGAAAAATGTGCTCTGGTTTATTGGCATGTCTTTAAACCAATCACAATCGTCATGGCTGGCGCTAAACCCCGGGAAAAGCCATGGTGCCGCTGCAAAATAGCCTCGGGAAGGAACTTGTTTTGGTGGAACGTGTATGTTCAAAAACAGATAGTCTAGCTAACTGTCTGGATTTACCCTGCAGAGATCTGAGGAGCAGATAACCATAGTCCTTATAAATCCACCAGAGTTTAAAATTAGAACACAAAGAAAACAGAAGGTAACTGACATCTGGCTGAAAAGAAGGACATCCGGTGTAATTTCCGACGGCAACGGAGCAATTTCGACCAAACCAGAGGTAGTGATTGTTGGAACAGTGGAAAGACTAAACAAGACAGTTTTCGTCGGTGAGGGGGTTGTAAAAATACAACATTCTAGAGGCTCATGATAACAGCAAAAGGCACCAGCACTGCACAATAGCTGAAAAGGCCAAGAAATGCCTGTTCCTCCAGTATTTGAAGAAATAAGTTAGAATTGTCCCAGCTATGCAATTGTTTTGTATATTAATCAATTATAATAATTGTCCAAATCCCTGTTGATTTTATTTATTTTTAATAGGCCTACATTTTCCATTTCAGACAAGTAAGTTTGACTATTGGGCAAATAAAACATCTCAGCTTCATTAAGAATTAATTTTGTAGACATGACCAAAACAGTCTTTGTAAAGGGAGAAACAAATGAACTTGTCTAAACCTTTGAAATATTAACTTTTTATATGTCAGTCCAAATCCTTGCCTGACCTTTCCGCCTTACTCGGAGAGAAGATAAGTTGTCGATCCAGGGAGAATGACATTTCTTCTGCTCCGCAGGCTCTCATTCTCCAGGTGTGTGTCCTCAATTTCTCCTATTCATTGCTTTGTCTTCCTGTCCTCACTGGACTACAATAATAATATTCATCCCTCTTTTATCTCCATTATCTCCTCTCTGAGATCAGGTTCGCCTCAGGATACTGTTCATGAGAGATGGCTGATTATCGACAGAGACAGGGTGGCAGGTGGTCACATCTTCCTCTGTGATATCACTCTGCAGGACCTTCAGCTTACACAATCTGGGTTCATCTGAGATTGAAAAGGTATGTTTGATCAACACTGATCTAGTCATAATGGCACAGATGCTTGAGAAAAAGAACATTAATAAGAAATTGAGTAAGTAGAGTAAGTATTAGAGGAGATAAAAAAAACAAAAACTTACCATCTTTTTGAGCTTTAAAGCACATTTCACGGCCTTAATCTCAACTTCAACTCTTTGCTTTTGAAGACCACAGCGTCTCCACTTTCTCATGTTTCTCCTTGTTTTAAAGCTACTCTATAGTGTGTAGTTTCTGTCACCCCCATGAGGAATTCTAAGTAATGACAACAACACTGTCGGCGCATCCACATGACGCAAGCCTTCAGTGATCGCGCACCTACTTTTAATAAGTTACAAACCCCATTACTAACCTGTTCAAGAGCAGTTAGGCGACATCCCTGTCTGACCTCAGTCCCTTTTCCAAGTTTTCTTCTCCAACTGGAAAAACTCCAAGGAAAAGCCATACCAATTGTTATCTGGTTTGTCTTCGCCGTCTGTCACTTTCCTTTTTTGGGGATTTTAGTTCTTCTGCTGAACGTGTAGGTCTTTTCTTAGCAGTACATTCACTGACTGAAACATTTTGTGGGCACTTCTTCCGGTTTTCCGCCATGCCTTCACCTGTTGCAGCAGTACTCTTTGTCTCCAAAGCTGAATGCTGCGGTTGTCCTTTCTCAGCGGTGACGTAAAATGCATCACTTCACTTGAGCTTCTGCGCCCGAATATCACCGGACTACACCATTTAGTTAACATAGCCATACTGAGAAATCCAGAGAGAGTTTGGTGGAGCTTAATTAGCTTTGTATCAACTCATTTGGCAATGGCTTGAATGTAACGGACGTTCACATATAAAATAGTTCCGCACTATAGCTTTAACTATTATATTATACTATTGATAATACTGTGCAATTCCATTACTGTGCAATATCATTACTCTCATCTTGTTATCTATTACTAATATGATCACCACTATTGGGAAATATTCAAATAATGTGCAATAACCCACACTGCATATCACACTGTACATAAAGTCGTATATATTTTTTTTATATGTATATAGCGTCTCAGAACTGTGCACTGTACCCCCCTTTTTTGCACTACTTATTTTATTTCATGTTATATTTATTTTACGTACATGTTGGCATTGGAAAAGGAGTTGCTTTTAATCTCATAGTACATGTGTATAGTGACAATAAAAGGCATTCTATTCTATTTAAGTTCACCTGGTGTGAACTCACATGCTAAGTAGTCTCACATTGCCATTCCAATCTCCACAGAGCTGTGCCAGCGCTGGAGTATGGCCTGGCTACACCGCTTATCTATTCTGGGATAAGGGAAAAACATGCATGTATTTCTTTACACCAATCACAAACGCCCTGGGCGGCGCTAAGAACCGGATGCAGCGACTGTGCCCTTGCAAAATAGATAGCGGAGAGGGAGGGACAACCGGCATGTGAGAGATGTGCATAATGTCAGGCTTTATCCCAGCAATGTACATCCGTTGAACCAGACTACATGTTAAGTGGCTGGTTTCAAAAAAGTCAAGGACGGCAAGCTATGACTGACCAGGGTCAGGGACCACTCTGCTATGCTTCTCAATCAGTCTCAATATGAGTTCATAACTTATGATCACCTAATATGACACATTGACCATCTGAAAAGACAAAACGTATCTGGTGGTCCATCCTGGCATTACATATCCTTCAGCCAAACATGGTAAAATCAAAACACTGTTGCTTGCCGACTAAAAAGTTATTATGGTTTTGTCCATTCTGAACCGATGATGGAGGCTTTAGTGTGGGATTAGTGAGAGGTGGATCCTTCATGTACATTTGTGTGTGTGTGTGTGTTTGTGTGGGTGAGGCAGAGCTGATCAGTGGGTAGAGACAACAACAGAGTGCTATCTCCGGTCAGCAGACTCGTACGTACCACAGCCTACACACACACACACACACACACATATATACATATACAAAAAGAAAGCACACACACACACACACACACACACACACACACACACACACGCTTGTGCCCACAAACACACATGCATGGCTATGCAGTCTGTGCAGCCCTTAAATGTGCATGTATGAACACATACTAGAACTGGGGCAGAAAAAAAGGGAAGAGGAGGTGTACTTTTTATTTAGGTCATATTTTCATATCATATTTTATAAATTTCCTCCCATCTTCTCGGTGGTTGTTTACTGGTCTCCTGCAGCTCTGCAGACCCCCTCGCTGCAGCCCACCGCCATCCCGGAAGGAATGTGCAGTTGAAATCAACCGCTTCTCTTCCTTTCCATTTCACAAAACGTGAACACGTCTTGAGAAAAACAGAGAAACGAAAAGAGTGTGGGTGAGAGGAACGAGGAGAATAAAGGAGAGGTGGTGAGAGAATGAAGATAGAAGGGTGGAGGGGAGGGGAGGGGTGCAGGGTGAGAGAACAAGGTCTCAACGCAGGCCCCCTAACAGAGCAGATCTGCTCTTCCCTCCAGGGATGCAACAGCCTGCTTTGCTTCCTTCATCCCTCCATCCCTGTTTTATCCCTCCCTTTCTCTTCTTCCTTCTCCAAGCTCCTGCCTTCAAGAGCCAAATGTGCACACGCTATAGTCACTAGCTATAAGGCACCATCTGCCCTGAAGAAACAAGTATAGATTTGCCTGAGCGAGTGGGCTGTTGCTGCACAAGCAAAGCATCTTCCTCGGGAACATGTTTTAAAAAGGGAAAATTGAAAATAAAATACCTTCCAAAATGTATTATTTAACAATGATAGCGGTTTGCTTTTCAGTCTAGGTGTTCCATATGCACAAGAGCAAAACAACATGATAAACGGGCATTATTGTGATCACACATTCATTTACACAGACACATCATCCCACTGAAAGTATTTGACAGTACTTGACAGTATTCTTTCTCTCCAACCTCATTCTGCCAACCCACCTTTCCTCCCCCTGAATTTCCTCTCTGCTACCCACCTCTCCTCACCCAGCTCACCCCCATCACCTCCGCCCACCCACTGCACAGATAAATTATACATCAGAGACCTTCTCTCCTTTTCCCTTCTCTCCCTCAGCATCTATCCACCCTTGCACTGCTATAGGACAAAAGATGGCCCGTTTGTTGCTCGAGTGAACATTATAGAAAAAGCTGACACTGATTTAAAAAGGAGATTTGGAGGCTCGATAGCTTCTTGAATATCTGTTCTGATATAATTCAACTTGTGTGGGCTTGTGAAGGCTCGGGCTACCTAGGAAGACAACAACATCCTGCCTTTCAAGTAGGCGCATCCCTCCCTCTCACACCTCGCGTTGTCATGGAGACAAAAGTTTATCTCTGGTCACGGTAACGTATTTAGGTCAGAACGGGACACCGCTCAAGAAAAAAAACACTAGGCGGCAGAACAGTGAAACTCACGCCTTCGTTAGATGACAAGATGCCAAAAAAGTTATAAGGATAACAAGCAGCACTGATATGAGAAAACAGCTTAAACTACACAAAACTACGCTGAATGTTTACAGTGGAAACAAACCAACATTTCACTGGAATTTGAGTCTGCCGACGAGCCTGACAGGAAAGTCTTTCTCAGCAGCCGAATTAGTGGTTTGACTAGGTAAATGCAGGAGTTCAATAAAGACAAGGAATTACTATTTTTTGACAATAAACGTAGCTCGGAACTGGGTCACTGCTGATCTGTTTACAAAGTGCTTTTTTTAAACGAAGAAAACAGAGCTGTGCCTTGGTCATTTCCCTTAAAATGAGGCAAACCCTTGTCTTCAGGCAAATTTATTACAGTGTGCCAATGCTGTGAGATGCAATGTTAGTGTGTGTGTGTGTGTGTGTGTGTGTGTGTGTGTGTGTGTGTGTTGTGTGTCCATGTCAGTACGTGGACCCCTGTCTAACCTATCAGCATCTTCACATTTAGCTGCAAAATTCTCCCCTTATGGCAATCCGGTACACTGAGTTAAAATTAAAACCTCCCTTTCTTCTCTTTTCATCAAAAATAACCGTCTCTGGCTTTTATCTCTCCTTTCTTCTTTATCTCTCCCACTCCCTCTCACAGCCTCCTCACCCGTTCTGCCTTCCCTTTCCATTGGGGACCAGAGAGAGGTTTGCTTTAATTACTGAACTACTTTTCACACCGGCAGAGAAAGACAGAGACACACTTCAGACGCCCACACCCGCCCACTGTCATGCTCCCAGCATCCTTGCACTGCTTTTAATGCCTAGACTCCGAAGCCTGTGTCTGTGTGTGTGAGCATTTTGCTTGGGTTTCATTTTGTAAAAACTTTCCGCATCCACGGTCACTACTTTATAGCAGTCACAGATACAAAGCAGCCTTTCCCTGTGAATAAATATGCTAAATTAATTAAGCAATGTTTGCTATTCTTGGTGCAGTATGATAAAAAAAATGTAGACTTTGTGAAAAAACTTTGTACTAATAGGAAGGCACAGAGTCAGCAAATGTCTAATTAATAAACTCATCTGCTTTTCAGAACTGTTAATCTTAAAACTCAGAGGAATATAAGTCGTAGAGAAACTGGAGCAAAACGTAAACGCGGCTGGTACAGTGACACGCTTGGCTTCGAAGCAGGAAGAGTAAAAGGAGGGAGGGTGTTCCCCTCTTTTTGGCTCGCTCCCCTTCCCTCCCTCTGCGCCTCTGTTTCCTCAGGCTCTAAATTTGACGCTTAAAGCCCAGGACACTTATTACACTTATCAAGCCCTCGCTTGCACTTATATGTAATTATCCATTAAGTTCTTGTGGGTAGACTTGCATCAGCAGCGACTGGGTAATTAGTTTATTGTAGCCATTCTCTATTAAGCAACACTTGCAGCTTACAACTTACAACAGCTACTTTACATGATTAGTTTTTAACCATAAACTGCCACTCCATATTAAACAACTTGGATGGAAATGGAAGAAATCAATCAATAGAGAGAGACATTGTGGACAGATCAAGAGCCAAAAGAGAAACAAGTACTTCAATAAAGTCTTTGGCGAGCCGGAGATAAAGCGTTTGGCAGCAGCTGGAGATGGAGGGAGACACAGTAAGAGAAGCAGAGGAGGAGGGAGGCAGAAAGGGAAGTAAAATGGGCCAGTGTGTCTGGATGCTGAATGGGTCTCCCGCGGGACGGGGAAGGGGGGACAGGACAGCCTGGTGGAGATTCCAGCAGCACACTAACACAGTCCTGTCCATTCACTGGGTCAGTAGCACGGGGAAGCCACTAAAAACTGAAACCAACTAAATGTTATATGACACAAAACTGACACCGGAACCACTTTGAACGTTGGCTGTGTTGGTCTCACTTTATCTCTCTCTCTTTTTAAACTACATAACTTGTCCATGAACATTGCAACTAATATCTTAACCTCATCATAGTATTGTAGCATTACAACAGGCCCCAGTGTTTCCTATAGGGCTGTCACTTGAAATTGAAACTATTGCCCGGACGTGGTAAAAAGTAAATAAAAAAAATCTGTTTGAATTCCAAGTGTGCTAGTGAAGCTGTACACAAGTTGTAGCAGCCATGAGTTGTGTGTTTGATGAAGGGGGGGGCCTTCCCTTCATCCAGAGCAAGGGCCGGAGCAAGTGCTCTACCTTGTGCCAACCATTTTTACTTCCATGGATATTCTGTACCAGACGCTACCAAAGCGTCTCAGCCAACATGTCATCATGACTTTGCGTAAACCTACACGCCACTTTCCTAAAGCCAAGAGGCATGTTATCTGTACGCATTTTCAGCTGTCCGCGTGTATGTTTACGTTGTATACAGCTGACTGCATTCTGCAACGTCTTTCTAAAGCCACGTGGCGTGTGGGGGTTAGGTTGAAAAGAAGAAACGGTTGGGTTTAGGAAAAGAAGAACGGGGATGAGTTTAGGTTGAAAAGAAGAAACGGTTGGGTTTAGGAAAAGAAGAACGGGGATGAGTTTAGGTTGAAAAGAAGAAACGGTTGGGTTTAGGAAAAGAACAAACGTGGAAAGAAAACACACGAGGGACACAAAGGAAATGCCAGACACGGGACGCGAGTCCTGCTCTCCTGGGTGAAAGTCCTGTGTTTTACCCATCTGCCACCCCAACCAACCTCCTTGTACGGATTTTCGACCTTTCATATGGCATCAATTCACACGCAATCGCAAGGTAATGTAGGTCAATGGAGGCCAAACGGCGTTGATAAACACGCGAAATAGCGAGTATGCGTCTTTATAAACACGCAAATCATGGCATATGCATTGACGTGTCATACATACACCACTTCATGAGATCAGTCTGTCTCAGCCAAAAATAAGCTACGCCTCCAAAGTGCTTTCAAGCGCTCCTAGCTGGGCATTTTCAAACGCATTGGTGGACACGCGGCCTAAAAAAAAATCTTAGCAATTGTCCAACCAATGTCGGAATTTGCAACAAGAGCATATCGACCATCCAACTGACCATAATGTGTCAGCGGTACCTTTCAGTGACTCATCCCACAACAAACCAAAAGTGGGTCTCCTTTGCATTGCTTTCCTTCGCTTGTTTGGCTAATAAAAAAAAACAAAACACATCTAGCACCCAATTATTATGGAGAGGCACATTTACTCCTGAGTGCAGCAAGTAAATTGTGCAGCAAATAAATTGTCTTAACCTTAGTCAGTTTCCTGCTGGAAAGGGAGAGAGGAGAGGAGGAGCAAGGCAACACTCCGACCTGCTGAGGGAAACTAATTCATTTGAGGTGGTGCTTGTCAGAGAAATTACAGTAACAGGCCAATTTATCACGTTTGGCCAGAGAACACTGGTACATTCACTCTGTTCTTCACTGGTTCACATACAGTACTGGTTTCTTTTGAAGCTCCACAGAGCACAACATGAATAGTCAAGATGGTTTTCTAGTGTCAGTTTGTTGCTGTATGCAAGTTGTGCTCAATAGCAGTAAAACTAATTTACCGAGTGAATTAGAGGTGCAAACACTAGACTGCTGCAAACGGAGGCGGCCAGTTTCCATAACAACCTGAAAAAAATATACATAAAAAACCCAAACAACTTCAGCTAATTTATTCTTGAAGTTTAGGTGCAAGAAAGCAAGTCTGCTCATCTACGTGTGCTATTGATATACATAACATATAACTGCAGGCTAAGTTGATTGTTCCTAAAGCAAAACTTGATGCTAATTCTCATCACCACACCTCCTACATGTACATGTGTTGCTGTCACATACCTCCTGTTTAGACTGTCGGCTGTTTCTCCATTCAGAAGTAATGTAACATCAGCGGTTTGGCAGAGTGCCTGTGAATGATCGTCTATTGCCAGGCTATAAACCAATACATTATTTTGTAACAATAAAACATAAACAGATCGGGATCAATGTTACATATGTATACATTTGAAATAAGGACCAAGAAGATTAACACACAAACACTTGCCCATATTAGATTTGTTGTCGAGGCTAGTTATGTCATCAGGTTCATTTCTTGGTGCTTGAGCCTAGAGAAAAGCCCCAAATATTAGCAACAGAAATGTTAAGGCTAGCAGCTGTGTATTTTTGTGTATCAAGACAGATTGAGTTATTAGTTTCAAAGGATGCAAGCTTTGCATTGGTCAGCATGGAGTACATTCTGGACTTGCTGTACAGCAGGCTTTATTCAAATGAGAATGATCTGTACAGTACAACATTTAGTAATCTGCTCTTGTTCAAATATTAATGTTTCACCAGTGCTTGATTACATACTGTATATGCTAAACTACCTGACAGTGTCAATCACGCTTGCAAGGATTTGACAACTGTTTTTCACAGGTTTCAGTGCACTGCACACTGATGTAAAAAAAGCTTCTGCTGTCATTTTGGCAAATATAATGCAGACTTGATGTTCTATGTGATGGATTTCACAACTCAATTAAGTTTGTCAACTTGAGTGAATGGATTTTATTGCAGCATGCAAATGAATGGAAAGCAGTTATTGCCTGGAAGGCTGTACTAAAAAATAATGACAAAGAAGTGGCCTGGGATTGTCTCCACACAGCTCTTAAGAGACCATTCCCCAACTCGTCAAAAACCGATGCTTCGTCATGGCCCTTGGCGTCTGAGAACAACGCACAGGGCACTCACATGCACTCACATGCACAGACCGGCTTTTAAAACAAGAACAGAAAAGCTTAGATTACAACACACACAGAGGGAGTGTGACTTCATTCTCTGCTTAGGATGCCAGTTCTCCGCAAAAACTTTACATGCAAATATTTGTTTACTGCTATATCAATGTTCTGAATGTACAGTACAGCCCCTTTAACACACAACAGTAGGAGTCATTTGTATCAAATGGGCTAAGACAACCAGAGTCACAGGTTTGGTCTTTTAAAAGGTTTATCGCTCAGTCAAGAAAAAAAAAAGTGTGAATTCAGCTTTTGACACAGAATGTCTCCAAACCCCCGGCCTATACAAGAGCGTAGGATAAAGTGTGTCAAAACCAAAAATTGACCCCTATCTGGGCAAACTGCAATTATCTTCCATCTCTGTGCTGATGTGCTGTAAGACAGCACTCTTCTTATTCCCAGTTATAGTGCCAAAATTATAAAGCAGCACTTGCTCTTCACACAAAACCAGGCCAAGACTCATTAAACACTAGATCATAAAACTGTTCTTTAACTGTACTTCTACTGTCTCATTATACAGCAAGTATTAGAGCTTTCGTAGTCAGAGCTACAGACTCAGGGGAACAAGTGATGGGTTTGAGCCCAGTGTAGTGTGACTGTACTGTATGTGAGTTAGGGAGAGGAGGAACTAGATCCACATTAAAGCAGTAAGGACTAGAGCGAAAGGGGCAGAAAATGGTAGTTGCAGACTATAAGGTAAATAAAAATAGATGTATTCCTTACTGGGCTTGCTTACCCTGTAACACGTGTGTGTGCGCAGGGACCTTTAATATGATATGCATTTCCCTCACAATAATTATTTACTTGTAGTTTATCCAACTGATATATGTGGATATCTACCTGTCACGATTGAAGACTGGAGAGGAGGATTTTAAAATTCACAATTTGTGTCTTTAACAAAAATGGACACCAAAATATACTCAAACCAAAATACAAAAAAACAATATTAAACTGAGGCAAAATAACAGCAAACAAACAAAACGGCAACCTCACAGTAAGCTGCCAAGATTCCTCCTTTCTTCTCCTGATGTCCTTTTAACTCAGAACCCCACCCCCCCTAATTGGAACCTACCAGCTGCACAGGTGATTATAAGGTGAGCTAACCTGAGCAAGCACCAGTAACACTTAAGCTTCTCAAAACATCATTACAATTGGATAGATCAGTTACTGCCAACATTACTATGTATACATATATGTGCACCCACTACAATAGGCACCCCCAAATATTATAAACATGTCATTATTGCAGCATTCTTACCTATTGTTCTTCACCTTATGATTGCCCAATCCCTCCCTACAGAAAGGACCTAATGAGGCAAACCTGCATCCACTCTCCCTGATTAAGCTGGTCACAGGCAGAACCATAGCAAACACTATTAACCCATAAAACCTGTTGAACAGGCCTATTTCAAATAAGTAAAGTAACAAATTAAAACAATAACCTACAACATTACAGTGAAATTAAGAATTAAGCACACACAAAACAGTATTCATTTTGGGAACAGGGCCTAGTGAAAAGGGAGAAAGGCAGCCTTTTCACACTACCCTATATCAGGCCAAAATTCACTGACCTACAAGCCATAGAAAGTAGCAGCGAAAGAGCACTCCCAATGCAGTAGCCAACAAAACCATTTATAAATAAAAAAGTTAATTAAAAAGTAATCTCTGGCAACAAAGCTGTTGCATCGAGATGTACTGTCCTGGCATCTGGCCAATGAGGGCGTCTGAACAGCGTCTGCCCTGAGGCAAACATTTACTGGAAGGTGGAAGGTCCCAAAAGAGAGTTGGCTCCATTCTGACACCTCATACTGATGACTCTCCTGGCAATGCCAAACCAACAGTACAGTAGTCTGGACAGCTGCTGTTCAACAACGCCTTGTTGGTGTCATTAAAGACGCCTGTGATTGTTATTAATATCCTGACAAGAAGATTAGATGGATGGATGAAGTTGGTGAGGGATGCCAACACTGATTGGCTGGCTGGCTGGCTGGCTATTGCAGCTCTGATGTGTTTTCCTACTTCTACCTGGTTGGACCGGACTCCCACAGTGAGTGGAGAGTAGCAGTCAATGTAGGAGTTGATGTTGAAGTGACTGGAGTGGGACTGAGTCAGCGGCGATGAGGCTTTAATCCAAATTTAACAGAGAGAGGAATTCCCTGACTGTTGTACTGCAGCATCAGGACTGACTGAGTGCATGGTGAAACATGACTATAAAAACACACACACACACACACACACACACACACACACACACACACACACACATTTTAATTATTACTTGCTTTAAGTCAAGTGCTTAAGTTTTAGAGAATGAACTGCTGTGGAATGCACCCCAGCATCCCCACATGCTAAATCAGCAGCGCCCTACATTTAAACAAACCAGCGTGTGCAGATATATGCAGCTAGATTGGTCAGCCCACAAGTCCCCACAGTAGATTCCTATGCAGTATCCAAAGGGCTCATTTCTTAGTTTATTTTGGTAAGGGAATTTGGCTTACGCTGCTTTTCCCAATTTATGTTGTTTTGCCAAGGGTCTCTACAACCCAGGTGGCGAATGAGCCATTAGTCAAACTTGACACACTTATGAACACCCAGGTTGAATCATATGGACATTTCCCTTCAAGGGCAACATACACTGAATATATGGATGTGTGTATGATGAGTGTCAAAACCACTTAATAAATAATCAAAAATAATAATAAAAACCTGAGGCAATCATTATCATCTATTCATACAACAACACAATGGCAACACAATCATGTATACCCTGCAACTGGAAGGGGTGTGTGTGTTGTTTGTTTGTCAAAAACAAGAAACTGCTGAGATGTGACCTAAATGTGTTCAGCTTTCATTGCAACAACTCTTTAGATGCTAAAAAAAAAGTGTTGCTGACTGCTTCTTATTATCAACCAGGTATGAATCCGGTTTATTTTGGGATACAACAGTGCTGACACTGAAGATGCATGTGAGGCCTAAATACAGATGTTTGGATTTAGGCTAACATTCACAAAACAGGTTTTAACTCAGCATCACAGTCACGACTTGTTCATTGTTGGATTTTCTTTTCTGTCTTTCACTCCTTTTTCAAATTCAAAGAAAAAAACAAGGAAGACCACTGCTGCTGGCTGCTTGCCGTGTGACTGTAAATGCTTTCTCTCCACAGCTGTGCTATTCTAACAGACAGATCAGTATTCCAGCTACATTTTGATTACTTATGGTCAGTCCTCTCTTTAGCAAAACAAGAACAAACTGGGATATGCTTCTAGCAACTGGAGACTTTTCTTTCAGTCACTTCCCTTTACTTCTGAACAGCTCCTCTGGACTAAGGAGATCATGTGTGGCATAATTCTAAAATCCAGAAAGTCATCATCGGAGTATGTAGATCTATTCTGCTCAGTTCAATGTTATTGCAGACTAAATGTTCACTGTACTGTAATGTATTATGTCAAGCAAGTTTACATTTTTAACTGTGAGATGATTAGAGCTTCACTCAAGTGAATAAAACCCATTGGCTGCCCGGAAGGTAAGAAAAACAATAAACATAGTTTGGGTAATGGTTAGTAGCAATGGAAAGCAAGTATACATACATTATAGTTAATAGGCTTAAACATGCAAAAACATGTAAGTAGCATATTGTGAAATATGTCTTAAGTGCTGTTTACTACATACTTTCAGTGTTGCACGTTAGCCTGATTTCTATGGACAATAATGACAAACATCATCAAGAGTGCTTTCCCAGAGCTAATCCCAAAGGGGACTGAACATCTTGCCACCGGCATCATAGCTGGAGAGAGTAACACTGCACATCAAAGTCTGAAACAACTCCAAAAAAAATAAAAATCAACAGCTGACAAGCTGAGTGCTTCAAAATGCTTCGAAAAATAAAGCCCCCTCATTTCTATTTATGGTTTCTGGCCCATCTAGTTAATAACCACAACAAACAATCAAATGCTCACTGCTGTGAGCTGCTTTGTCCAACCTTAAAATGTCACATCCAATTCAACAGACACTCAATAGTGCCCTTACTCTGCGCTAAGTACTGGTGAACTGTTGCCATTATTTTGGAGCTATTTTTGTGGCAGCAGTAGATCCTGCAGGCAGAATATGCAGCCTGTAGACTGTTTCAGCAGCGTCTAGTCACGTGTCTCAAACCAGGTCAGCTAAAGCATTAGAGGGGTGGGCTGAAGCTCGCCTCACACCCTCCATCCTGTGATCTAAAGTACTGCTTTGACTGGGAAAAAGAAGATGGAACTTTTTCATGCTTTACTGTGCAGTTCTGATATGATCTGAATACGGTTTTAGAGGAACATGCAGCTGACTCGTTGGTGTGTATCATTTTAGCATGATAGCACATCAAAACATTAGTAGTAGCAAGAGCTGATCCCACCTCAGCAGCAGGCGTAACGCGGTCGCTCTGTCGCACCTTCTGTTTATTTGTGCTCTGCTTATCTGTCACTCTTTTTTTCAGTCCCTCTGTCTGTCCCTCCATCTCTCTTCGTCTGAATGACGACTGGATGAGCAACTTGGATTCAAGAAGCTGTGATTGGTTTGTGAAAATTCAGCGTGGCCCTAGGCTGTTGTTTTTCATAATTAAGGACCAGAGCGACAATCTGGCTACAAACACAACAGACAGTGACGTTCACACGAACGCCGGGCTGTTCCAAAATAGCCATACTGTCACAGCAAACTGATCACATACAGTAGTCCCAAAGTGGAGGCATTTAAAAGCCTTATAACTGTTCTGAACATGCAAGCCCCCTCCCATCCCTTTACACGTGAGTAGCTTTGTCTTCTGAAAACTCTGCGGTTATCTCTTCTTTCCCGTCTATTTCTAAATTTGAAGTGACACAAAAGCCAAGTCCACTTTTTGCCCCGTTTTCTGTATAATTGCATTGGCAAGTGGTACAGCTATTTCAAGCCCTTGAATATCTCTCTGTATACACAACGCAGAGAGACACCAAATTGAAGATTTCATAGAATGCGAGAAAGCGAGAGAGGGGGGAGAAAAGGAAAATATCACAGATTATAGATGGACACAAGTGGGTCATCATATAAATTCAGAGATTAGATGTTTCGGACAAATGTCAGGTGAACACACAGACATGGTTTGTATCCTTTCAAACACTGTATTAATGGAGATTCATCAGGAATATTAAAAGTAATATGTTCAGCAGCCTGATTTGAAGCTAAAATCCAACATGTCAAGATTTACTTTCAAGATTTTTACCTTTGAACATATGGAGGATGATGAGATTTGGATGATTAAAATGGCTGAAATACTCAAGTTTATTCAAATTGCATGAATGTATACATTCATTATTAATATAATAAGAATTTCTCAGTGGATTTAAAATGCATATTTAAAAGGTTAAAATCAAACCCACAGTTTCCATCTCTATTTCGGAAAACAGAAGGCGGACAAAACAAACTTTCCCTTTTCCGAACACCTCTCGCCTGGCGATGGCACGATGGGATGCACTGCACTGTCACCTAGTTTCCATGGTAACCTGTTGCTATGGAAACAGGCCCTGGATCAGACACGGGAGTGGGGTGGTGGAGATTTTGTTGCTGGAGAGGCAGAGGGAGGTGAGGATAGAGAAGCAAAAAAATAAATAAAAAAAATAAAACAGGGAGAGGAGAGAGAAAACAAAATGGATAGAAAGTAAAGTGGAGGGGCTCCAAAGTATTACCCAAAAATCAACACAACTCGCTAGTCACCAGAATTTTAGGGTACAGTTCACTCTAAACTACATCCTCTGATCAGAGCCGGCTGGTTTATTACTGGGATTTTTTGGGGATTCGAGTGTTTCATAGTGAACGTGATCCCACATTGGAGAAAAGGAGGGAGAAGCCTCATTGACATTCATCTCACTCGTCTGTTGGTCTCGTACAGCAAACATTACATAAGCACTGGGATGGCTGATGGCTGGCACTACAGCCAAACACAGAGTAACAGGCTTTCTTCTCTGCATCTCTTTGGGAGGACCAATTTGAATTTTAGACTACGGGCGAGGACATTTTGAACTCCCCTCATTTGTTTATGATATACGAGTGTTGAGGGTCATGGTTAGACTTAGTTTAGTTACAGGTTCACAGGTTTGCTGCGTTCGTGTTATGCATGTAGTGATGATGATTTGAGGTCGACAGAGGGAATAAAAATGAGAGCCCTCATTAGAGAATCACAAGAGTTTGTGCGCATGTGTTTATGTGTTTGAATGAATGCTTTGATGTGTGAATCAAGTTCTAAAACACTGTCGGAAGGTATGTGAATTACCTTTTTTATAATATCAGCCAATAGCCATGTAGCAAAAGACACAAACGCACTCAACCACATAGGATATGAGTAAAGAGAGGGAAAGTGGCAAACCGCTTAATTTGTTTGTTTCTGAGAAAATATTAAGGAGGCAGCATAAATTCAAGCCTAACACACTCATTTGCAGATGTTCAGATAAAAAGGCAGTTTCCCAAAAATTACACACTGACCAGCCTTTGGAATACATTTGATTTCCCGTAATGTCTTCCTGCGCACCCACCGCCCCCTCCTTAGCTCCATCTAGCTCTCTAATCTCTCCCTGGCTGAAGTTGGACTGCAGCCTGCTGGGTTAGTCTATTTAACTGCTGTCACATAGAGAGCCTTGGAGCATGTTGTGTACTAGTCAGTGACAGACAATATGGGCAGCAACTGGCAGGGAGCACCATAGGACAGATGGATGCAAACACACACACACACACACACACACACACTTATTCACTTAGTGTGAGGCTGATTCACTCAATCGTTAACAAACTGTACCTGAGAGTTCTGTCGGACTTTCTTCATTATGGCAGCTGTGTGTGGAATATAAACAAAGCTGATAGCAAAGATGTGCAAACAGGAAGTGAGTTATCAACTTCATACACAAAGAAAAAACATGCAACCCCCTTTGCCTTTTTTCACCATGACACTGTTACTATTCAAAATAATTGTAATACTTTTACTTTTTCGAGTATGTACGTGTGTTGCCCCATGAACATAGACATGCAGGGTTGGAGTTTGATGACATCACAGCAAATCTGAATCCAGTATGGAATCCCTTATCTAACACTACAATTTTTAGTGGTAGCCTGATTAATGTTTACAATGTAGATACAATCTCAAAATCAGACATTAAAAGGAAATGTTTGACATTTTGGGACATTTTACAGGGGGGTTATGTGCCTGACTATTTCTTGTTTGGGACCAGTCACTTTCTAGAGTCTCCTCTCATTGCCAGGCAACAGGTCCTGACCAAGAAATAGTCAGGCACATAACCCTCCCAAATGGTGATTTTTCATTTTTGAACAGATTAAACAAATGAGATACAACATGTTCATTAGTGAGCTTTGGAGGTGCTTGTAGTTTACCTTTGCACAGAGCCAGGCTAGCTGTTTCCCTCGTGTTCAGTCTTTGTGCTAAGCTAAGTTAGCCATCTGCTGGCTGTAGCTTCATAGTTAGTGAGAGGTATCAATCTTCTCAGCTCTCGGCAAGAATGCGAATAAGCCCATTTTTCAAATTGGCAAACTTTTCCTTATTTGTTACAAGTTCCTCTATATACTGGAGGCCTTGATTTAGAACTAATACATTGCTGAGCTTAAAATATTGATGTGGCATAAAAGTTTAACTGTGATATTCTCCTGAGATTTATGTGATGCATAGCAAAAAAAGGAGATGAGCAGAGGGAACATCTGATGGTTAAACCAAGAGAGGAAGAGAAATGAGACAAATTGTACTCTATGAATTGTCACAGTTGCCTCAGGCATTACTGTTTTCTGTGGTGGACTGGAAAAAAGGTTTGCAATGACTTCAGTCTGACGGAACTGATGGAGGTGATTCAATTCATTGATTGGAAGTATTACACAACTCCACTTCTGTCCAATAAAACATACAACCTACACTACCCCCTGAAACAGCATCCAAAAGTGATACTGGACATCTCTGTGATCTGTTTGTAGCAAACGGACATCTCTTCATCCATCTATCTCATTGTATGTTGATGATCTATGTTTGTGATGTGATGTGAAGTGTGATTTTAAACTGTGAAGAAAAAGGTTGTCTTTGTAAACTTGTGAGGAGGCCATAAAGGTTCAAACGTAAGTCAGCCATCTGTAAGAGGAGACAATCAGAACATGAATTCACTTTTGGAGTTAATGAGGCCTTGAAATACAATACATTCATTTAAAACGTGCAATTAAACGCTTAATATCCAAGTTCATTTAACGACAAATACAGTTACATCACGTTTTCTTGCTAAGATTTGTTAAAGCTATTTATATCTGAGTAATGGCAGACATTAGGACATTTCTTGGACTTGATTTACGTATTTCTTCTATTGGCACACAGCAACCATAATGACATTTTTTCACATATACAATATTGTGTGTGTGTGTGTGTGTGTGTGTGTGTGTGTGTGCAATGTCTGCCAAAAAGCCTGCCGACAGCTGCTGGCAGCTACTGTGTTGCAGATGCATAAGTAACTGTAACAGCGTCTCGCTTCTTCCAGCATGGGAGGTGTCAGTTAAATAAATGTATAATTATCTGGAGGTTGTCAAGAGACAGTTTAGTGCGATGCCACGTTGCCTGCCTAAAGAGAATTTTGAAAGAGACTTTTCAGTGCAAAAACATACAAAGAACTCTGTCTACACATCTGGCGCTGTGACACTGTAAGGCGCAGGGTTCCATCTGTGTTGTGTGTGCTGAAACATGCATGATGTTTTTATGCATGTCCATGCAAGTATCTCTATGCATGCGTGTCTTTAGCACTAGTGGCCAGCTGTTCAGCAGTGGGATCCCTGCACATCTGGCAGCATGCAGTGGCCTGGAGAGGAGAGGATATCTAGCATACAGCAATGATGAGAGGGATGGGAGAAAGAGATAAGATTAAAGACAATAGGGGGGTGGCAGAAGGATTGAGAAGATGAAAAGAATGTGGATTTAGCTTCATAAAATGAGATGAAAACAAACGGATGTACAATGAGTGTTTGAGAGACACGAGGAACAAGTTGAATGCACTTGTGCACTCCTGTAGTCTTGTAATTTTCCTTTTATACCAATGAAAAGAAACAACCTTCATTAGGAAGTGGTGAGGTAAATGTGGTGCCCTTAAAAGATTCATCTTAAAGGAGACATTCTGTATCATGCTTATTTTCAGGTTCATGCTTGTATTTAAGGTTTCTACTAGAACATGTTTAAATTTTTTTTTAAAAACATTATTTTTCTCATACTGTCTGACTGAATATACCTGTATTCCCCCTCTGTCTGAAATGCTCTGTTTTAGCGCCTGCCATATATATATATATATATATATATATATATATTAGGGCTGTCAGCGTTAACGCGTTAATCGCGATGTGATTAAGGGCCGATGCGATTAATTTGTTTTAAATCGCATGCCGGCATTTATTAATTTATTTTACACTTCACTCGGCTTTGCGTAGTGCCTAACAGGCTACTATTTTGACCCTTTGCAGCACCGTTACTTATCATCAAGCTGCCACTTCCTCGTAACACATCCTGCTGCTGCAGGCTGCAGGCATGATGGAGAAAGACAGCAGCAATGAAATCCTGAATGGCGCTTTTTATTTTCCAAAACTCCTGGACGGCTTGTAGACAAGTCGAAAGCCATATGCACATTGTGTAAAGCCAAATTAAAATATCACCGAAGCACGTCAAGCTTGAGCTAAGCATAGTAGTACAGTTCACACCGCGAGCGGGTACGCGCGACACACGGCGGAAAAGTTGAGAGAAAGGAAAAAGAGACTGTGCTGTCGTGTCCGTGTGTCCTTGAGAACTGTAACTCGTATAACTTATGTTGTCAGTTAAATGTAGCATTGACCGACATGCTACTTGCCGACCTGTGGATGAAACCAAATCCCCAAAAATTACTACAGCTCTTGCGAAACGGGTGGCAACTAACTGCAGACCTGTCAGCATCGTAGAGGACTCGGGTCTTAAAGACGTACTACGGTTGGCATGTTCTGACCTGTCTCGTTGCCGTCGAGGGGGACAGTAGTTTTCACGGATACACAGCCTGTACGACACGGAGAAAGCAGCCCAACTGGAACTGCTGCAAAGTGCTGCAAACGCTGTCTTATTTACCGGTGATCACTGGACGTCAGTGAGTAATCAACATTATTTAGGAGTTACTAAACACTATATTGACTCTAGTAAGGATAGGGATTTTTAGTTTTTTAATTAGGTATGTGATTAATTAAATATGTGATTAATCGCGATTAAGTATAGAAATTCAGCGATTAAAAAAAATGTATCGTTTGACAGCCCTAATATATATATATAAAAAAGTAAATAAAATACATTTTAATGAACCTAATAAAAGTGATCCTGGAACCTTTGAGCAAAATCTGAATCAAAAATAACTCCCGCGTTTAGAACCACACAAAAACCTACGCGAAATGTTATTTAACTACTACATGTTGATATAAACACACTTGTATATCTGACAACATGTACAGTAATACTAGAACACTACAGACTACATTAAAATCTTCACAAATGTCATAAAAAAAACAAAAAAACAGTGGGACATCTACAGGAGCTTTCTCCGAGGTTTCTTTAAAGTGGTGCCAAAAAAGGACTAGCTGACAATAGGTTACATGATCTGTTTGTAGCTGCAGAAAATGGGTCTATTTCTGGCGAGAGGGTCAAGCCTCAAGGGTCCAAATCCGTGATCTCTCCCTGCTTCATCCACTCTTTAAAGCAGCAAATAGTTACCTTAGCTATCTGGCCCATTAGCTCAAAAGTGAGGAGTCAATTGATATGGAACCAGCATTTTGTTGTTTGGCTCGCTAAAATCTGTTTCCTAGGAGTCTTCTGTGTGTGCGCGCTGTGGGACCGGAGTGCGGGCAGACAGAAGATCACAAGGATGAGCCATCGACCCGGGCCAGCTTTCACTGGACAGTGAAAGGTTCGGGGAGTGCAAGGAGAGGAAAAATAAAACGCAGTAGAGGAGAGAAAGTGACCCAACTGCAGGCTTGATTGACTTGCTGTGTGGAGGAAGGCCATTTTCACAGTTGGTTGAGTCCTACAGTACCTATCCAAAAACACCTCGCGCACACACCCTCACATGCATGAACACATGCCAATGCACAGACACACAAACAAACAATTGCTCTCTCATGAATGCTCAACGATGCATATCAGATTCCCCAGATATCCAAACACACACATTACGTCCAGAAAACGGGGTCTGTGGTCGACCCCGTTATGTCAGAGCGATTTTTTCCATCACGTGGGATGAGAGAATGTTCTCTGACTTCCCCTCCAGGCTGCCCATACCATATACTCTGGAGTAATAGCACTCTCATGAACATAAGACTGCATGTTCCCATGATTCCTTGATCTTTTAATGTGCAATGCATGACAGAATACATTCCCTATCATGTGCATTAGAGACAAACATGATGATAACAGGGGTGTTGACTGGAATGAATGCAAAATAGACCCAACCTCCTTAACTGGAATTATAAGTTTTAACAGGAGAACAAAACAGTAAACACAAAACATTTCAGTCAAGCCTCCTTTTCCTTCCTCCCTACTCTCTGACTTTGAAAAGCGAGTAAGAGAAAAGTGTCTGTATTGATTCTCCTGCATTCAAACACACTGTGATTGAAGAACAAAAGAGAGGAAAGATATGGACGGAGGCAGAGTGGAGTAGGGAGAGTGTATCCTATGGCAGAAGTGTCCAGAAACTGCAGACAACTGAAAAACAGTGCACCCTGTATACATGACAAAGTTTAACTGCCTGAAACAGAGATGTAAATACACTCACCTAAAGGATTATTAGGAACAACTGTAAGATTTCTTGATAATGCAATTATCTAATCATCCAATCACATGGCAGCTGCTTCAATGCATTTAGAGGTGTCGTCCAGGTCAAGAAAATCTCCTGAACTCCAAACTGAATGTCAGAATGGGAAAGAAAGCTGATCTAAGCAACTTTGAGCGTGACATGGTTGTTGGTGCCAGACGGGCTGTTTTGAGTATTTCACAATCTGCTCAGTTACTGGGATTTTCACGCACAACCATTTCTAGGGTTTACAAAGAATGGTCTGAAAAAGGAAAAACATCCAGTATGCGGCAGTCCTCTGGGCGAAAATGCTAGTTGATGCTAGAGGTCAGAGGAGAATGGGCCGACTGATTCCAGCTGATAGAAGATCAACTTTGACTCAAATAACCACTTGTTACAACCGAGGTATGCAGCAAAGCATTTGTGAAGCCACAAAACACGAACAACCTTGAGGCGGATGGGCTACACCAGCAGAAGACCCCACAGGGTACCACTCATCTCCACTAAAAATAGGAAAATGAGGCTACAATTTGCACAAGCTCACCAAAATTAGACAGTTGAAGACTGTAAAAATGCTGCCTGGTCTGATGGGTCTCAATTTCTGTTGAGACATTCAGATGGTAGAGTCAGAATTTGGCATAAACAGAATGAGAACATGGATCTATCATGCCTTGTTACCACTGTGCAGGCTGGTGGTGGTGGTGTAATGGTGTGGGGGATGTTTTCTTGTCGCACTTTAGGCCCCTTAGTACCAATTGGGCATTGTTTAAATGTCACAGCCTACCTGAGCATTGTTTCCGACCATGTCCATCCTTTTATGACCACCATGTACCCATTCTCTGATGGCTACTTCCAGCAGGATAATGCACCATGTCACAAAGCTCGAATCATTTCAAATTGGTCTCTTGAACATGACAATGAGTTCACTGTACTAAAATGGCCCCCACAGTCCCCAGATCTCAGCCCAATAGAACATCTTTGGGATGGGGTGGAACAGGAGCGTCGTGCCCTGGATGTGCATCCCACAAATCTCCATCAACCGCAAGATGCTATCCTATCAATATGGGCCAACATTTCTAGAGAATGCTTCGAGCACCTTGTTGAATCAATGCCACGAAGAATTAAGGCAGTTCTGAAGGCCAAAGGGGGTCAAACACGGTATTAGTAGGGTGTTCCTAATAATTCTTTAGGTGAGTGTATATCTAGCGTTCTGTGATTGTACTCATTTGTGCAGGTTTACAGAATGTGTGCCACTGTTTTTAATACATCTTAAACGCAGTAATAATGATGAAGGAATACTGCAAAAGGGCCAGACAAAGGAACAGAGATGCTCTTCTTCGCAACACCCAAAATAATCATCTGCACTTTTCCACTCCATTTCAGTAGTCTATGAAATGAAAGGCAGAACCAAGCATCAACAATCTACTGGGACTGCATGAAGACAGCAACTATGAGGGGTAGGACAAAATAACAGGAATACCTTACTAACTACTGTAATAGCTATACAATACTTAGTATCTTTGGAAAGCATGTTCTTTTAAAAGTAATAGTTAATTACTAATATTAGCTATTTTAGGGGAGTTCGATGAGAAGATTGATACCACTCCCATGTCTGTCCATAATTAATAAGGCTAAAGCCAGCAGCCGGTTAGCTTAGCTTTACACAAAGACTGGAAACTGCGGGAAAACAGGTAGCCTGGCTCTGTCGTAAGGAAACAAAATCAGAGTACCAGCACCTCTAAAGCTCACTGATTAACATGTTTGATCGTTTGTTTAATCTGTATGAAAATTGAAGTATAGAAACGACACCAGGGGGTTACTGGTCACTCTCATGTATTTTGATCAGAGAAATTGTGAATGATAGCTTAGAGAAAAACAGTTAGAATGCAAACTTGCAACAAAACAACTGAACAAAAAGAAAAAAAGAGACTATAACCTTTAACAGCATTGACTGTCCTGTATGACAAAATAGGTTGTTACAATATATTCTTTTATATAATTAATAGTGCCAAAAGAATTGCAGTTTAAAATCAACTCAAAAAAACACATTTAGGACATGACGTGTGATGTTGATGAAGGGGTACTTGAACTCATCTGGCAGGGGTGCCAAGCTATGTTCAACAAAAAAAAGATTGGTTGGCAACCACTGCAGTACATGGACCGATAAGGTAGAATAGGCTCAGTCTCTCACACACACACACACACACACACACACACACACACACACACACACACACACACACACCCCTTGGAAATTTGCGTGATCTACTAATCATCTTCAAGGGGTGTATTCCACTCCACTCTACTGCATACAATTATCAGTAAGATAAACTGAAGAGATACATTGACAGTAACACTATAATACACCTTTGTAATAATGTATTTCCAAGTGTAAGGGTTTTTCTTTTCAGATTTTTCTGACCAAACCTCTCCCGAGCTACACTTTCTCTCACTAATTATCCTCCCCTCCATCTCTTTTCCTGTCCCTTGTCTTTAGTCTTCCTCATCCCTCTCTCCTATATTCTCTTATTCCAATTAATGATCTTCCTCCTTTGGGCATCCGTTGTTTCCATAGGAACAGTGCTCTGTAGTCGATACCGGTCGTCTAGGCAACGGTGCGCTGGGAAGGACATTCTGTGTGAGTCTGTGTGTGTGCACATGTCACATGTTAACTTGATTTAGTCTGGCCCCTTGCAGTGGCGCAGGTATGTTCTGTGTTCATTGTTTTTATGATTTTCTGTCAGACAAATTCAACGTTTTCTTTGGATGTTGTGCATTTAAAATATATCTAATTTCATATCGTAGGGAAATAAATGCCTTTAGTTTCATGTAAAAGATACATTTGACCAGCACCCTGTGCTGCCATTTTTCTCATCAATTCTACTACAGTGTGTATCATATTGTTCCCCCTCAGTATTGTGCACATACCATCATATTCTAAATCTCTCTCTTTGCTTATAGCCTTCACACACACTCTCTCTCTCACACACACACACACACACATCTGCCAACCCAAGTCAGCACATTACAGGACATGTAACTGTGCGGATAGTACGGTCTTGTAAACATGAAACAGTCTTTGTGTGAGTGAGTGAGTGAGTGAGTGAGTGAGTGAGTGAGTGAGTGAGTGAGTGGGAGTGTGTGTGTGTGTAAAAAGGAACAGAGGGATTGTGTCTGGCTCCGGGGGCTTCCCTAGTCACAGCTGGGACAAACCATAACGCTGGATTAACAAAAGTATCCACAGATAGAAAGAGTGAACACAAGGTCACTGGATTAAACTGGGACAGACGACAAGAGGGAATATGTAGAAAGGGAAGGAAGTAGGGGCAATATATCAATATTATATTGATATCGTGATATGAGACTAGACTCTTTGAAATGTTATATGTCTCAAGTGTTGTCTTTTCCTGGTTTTAAAGGCTACATTACATTAAAGTGAAGTCATTTTCTGAACTTACCAGGCTGTTCTAGCTGTTCTATTATTTGCCTTTACCCACTTAGTCATTATATCCACATTACTGATGATTATATGTCAAAAATGTCACTGTATAAAGCACCAATTGTCGCAATATCGACATTGATGTATTTGGTCAAAAATAAGGTGATATTTGATTTTCTCCATATCGCCCAGCTCTAGAAGGAAGTAAATAAAAAACTGTTTCATTGACTGTGACGACTTGCAACAAATATAACTAATCAGACCTAATGACTGGTGGTGAATGAATGGTACTCCTTGAAGAACACCTAAATATCGTGATATTCAATGTGATAAACAGTAAATATGGCATAGAATAAATATATTATACAGTGCATCTATGTGTTGTTTTGACGGTGGTTTTGGTGTGTGTGTTTGTGTGGGGGGGCAGGCCATCTGCCATCGTGAGTGGCGAGTGTATGTTTGACTGAGCACTTGCACAGAATCATGCCTGAACTGTGTGAAAATCTCTGGAGGGCAGGGAGGCCTCGGCCCACCAGTCCATTCCCACACACACACACACACACACACACACACACACACACACACACACACACACGGACTCAAGGGCACATGTAAAAGCAGATCTGTGATTATGCATGCACACACACGGACATTTTGTAAACCCACACACAAGTGCGTGGACAGACAAGCGCCACAACAAAACAAACCAAAAAAACACACCCTGTCTTTGATCCCATCCTCACATCTCTAAACATGCGAAACAAGAATTGCAATTACCCACGTTCCCTCTCCCTCACATGTGCTCCACTGCTCTACTTTCCCTCTGCTGGAGCTGGAAAAGGACGGGGCTCATCGGGCCAGCACCCTCACACACACAAACCATAGGAGGTATAAACACAACATGATGCAGAAATACTCACAAAAGCATGATTGTGCAGCAATACACATATTCACACATGCACCTGCAAAGCGGCCTGTAGGTTTACAAACTTAAGCATATAAACACACATACACAAATTTGCAGTTTAGGGATGCACACGCATAAAAAAAAAATCTATAAGCCCATATGTGTAAAAATGATGTGGGAAGAAAAGGGCTCACAAGGCTTTAAGATAAACACAAACAAACAAGCAGTGATGTGAAGAATATACTTCTGCTGCTATGAACCAATGATGAACTGCTCAAGTCTTGGACTCGGACTCGAGTCACTATTCTCTGGACTCGTGGTCTCGCACACTGATGACTTGGACTCAAAGATTTATGAAATGTCTGTCTGTAATGGAGTTGAATGGAAATTTCTAAGTGACCCCAAACTGTTGAGCGGTAGTGTGTGTGTGTGTGTGTGTGTGTGTGTATTATATATATATATATATATATATATATATATATATATATATATATACACACACACACACACACATATTGTATATACAAACATATAAGTCCCACATGCATAGGAGCTCAATATTTACATCTATGCTAAAATATGAATTTGGCAGAAACTCCTGAATCCAGATTGTACTGAATCTATGTTAATAATATCAGGTCTTAAGTGACACCTACAAATTGTACTTCACTTTGGTCTATTTTTAAGCTTCACCTTTTAGAACATGGGTGAGACAGAAGAAGAGAAAGTGTGAAAAGCTAAAAAGAGAAGGAGAAAGACAATAAAGTGGATTGGTGTAATCCACTTTATCCTGGTACAAAAGGTTCAAACAGCAATGAAAACATGCCCACATCAAGGCACACGCACACACACACACACACACACACACACACACACACACACACACACACTAATATGAATATTCCTCTGGGGCCGTCTTCCCGGCAGGTGTCCAAGTTTCCCGGTAATGGAGCAGGGGAGAACTCTCCACAGCAGGAGCCAGGGACAACCAATCAATGTCAATAAATGTCTTACATTCTACATGAGCCTCCCCACCATGATGGATTTTCATGATTCTATCTCCAACTCCTCACTCAATTGCAAATGCGGTTTGACTAAAATGTGCCTGAAACCGAGCACAGAAATCTTATGAATCAGCTTGAGAACAAAACTCGCATCTCATTCAGAAAGGAGATTCGTCACCTTAGAAGTGAAATAAAGAAGCTCAACAAGCTGTATAAAACCAGCTCGCTGGTAGAAAAACATGCATCAAGGACTTAAACAGCTTCACCAGTGCTCTACTCGGACAACAAAAACCAGGCACTCTATCCTGCGGGATGCAGACAGCGACCCCCGTAGGTGTCAGGAAATGGGAGCCAAGCGTAATGTTTGCAAACCTGGAAAACCATCAACTGAGCTGATTGTGAAGGAGCCAACGTGGCAGGAAATCCAAGGCATCCTCCGGAAAGCCGCCAAAGCATCAGCTGCCCCAGGCCCAAGCAGTATATATGATAAGGTCTAGAAGAAATGCCCAAAACCTCTCCAGATGTTAAGAAAGATCATGAGAAAGATCTGGGCCAAAGACACAATTCCATCAAGCTGGGAATTGGCAGAGGGGTGCTTTATTCCAACGGAAGAGGGTTTCTCCACAATACACTGTGTCAATGTCATGGCAAACACAGGTGTCACTAATAAAACAAACTGATACCTCGTTTACACGTACATGGTTATTTTGAAAAACGGAGACATTTCCCTTCGTTTGTGCCCTTCGTTTACACGCAAACGGAGAATTCGCCTCTGAAAACGATTCTTTCTAAGAAACTCCGGCCAGAGTGGAGATTTGGGAAAACTTTGTTTGCACGTTTGCCAACTGAGACAAACGGAGGTTTAGGCAGCCGAGGAAGTGAGGAAAAGAATAGGGAGGAAGTGATTTGTTGCTGTTGTTGCGATTTTTGGGATTCTGATTGGCTAACGTGGGCTTGAGCTTCTCGTTACACTGCCACCTACAGGTTTGACATGCTCTTGACGG
The DNA here is from genome assembly GCF_031162955.1 of Sander vitreus. NCBI lineage: Eukaryota > Metazoa > Chordata > Actinopteri > Perciformes > Percidae > Sander > Sander vitreus. The sequence continues at coordinate 9,874,611 of NC_135866.1, forward strand.
CATATATAAATATATAAATATATATATATATATATATATATATATATATATAAATATATATATATATATATACACACACACACACACACACACACACACACAGGTACATGTAAACGAACACTTTTCTGAAAACTGACAGATGTGCACGATGTTATTTTTGAAAACGGAGAGGTTAAAATGTCACTTGTCACCGGCCACGTGTAAACGTAGCATGAGTCATCATTAATGTTTGTAGTCACACCAATATCTGCCAGAAGAAATAACGTCACAGTTCTTTTCACCAAACTGAACTGAGTGAACATTTCTAAGTCCGCACAAAACACAAACAATTCTCTTCTTCACAAAGTTTTAAATTCTCGCCTTTAAAGTTTTCTGCTGCACGTAAAGAATTGCCCTTAATTCAAATCCGCTCACTAATAAACTGACACTATGCAGAATTACCAAACTTGTAGTTTACAAGTTAACGATCTCCATTCCAGTGCCCTTAAGCAATAAAACGACAGACACCAGAGACACTGTTCTTCAGCACACTTTGACCTCCTAGTAAGGAGGTCAAATAAAGAACATCTCCATGTACATCAATAATGTAAAAGAAAAAATGACTTAAAAATCTACTTCTTTGAACAAGACTTTGAAACATTTTAATATGACTTTAAAACTAGCTCCTTACCTTTTTGAAGAAGCCCAAGGACTAGTCTTTACCTCTTTAAAGAGGACTAAAGGTTAACAATTAAAACTGTTAAGACTGAGATGATATCCAATGAAGGAGTCTCCATAGCAACAGTAAGAGTGATTCACAGAGCATGCCAGGCCAGTGCCAGTAAAATAAATTTCACATCTCAGTGCACCACAGCCTCTGCTGTGAGATGTGTGTGTGTGTGTGTGTGTGTGTGTGTGTGTGTGTGTGTGTGTGTGTGTGTTTGAGCTGCAGTATGCAGATGACTGCGCTCTCGTATCTCACTCTCCGCAAGACCTCCAGTCTGTCCTAGATGCAGCAGTGAGGGCATACAGCAGGATGGGGTTGACCATCCCACCCACACCACCCATCCTCACTGTCGCAGATGAAAAACTGCCAGTTGTTCCATCATTCAAATACCTGGGGAGCATTATCTCCGAAGACAATAGCATTGACAATGAGGTCCAGAACAGAATCAAACAAGCATCAGCTGCCTTTGGGAGACTCCGGCAGCAGGTTTTTCAGAACAAGAACCTTCATCTCAATACAAAAATCTGCGTCTACCAAGCGGTCTGCATCACCACCCTCCTCTACAGCTGTGAAGCCTGGGTTACTTACAGCCGCCACATCAAGTCACTGGAACACTTCCACATCTGCTGTCTCCAGCGCATCCTGGGAATCACTTGGCGTGACAGAGTGCCTCATACTGAGATCCTCAGGAGAACAGGCTGCAAGAGTATTGAGGCCACAATCACCCAGCACCAACTGCGTTGGTTGGGGCATGTCATAAGGATGCCCTACAACCGTCTGCCCCGCAGAGTGCTATATGGCCAGCTACACCAAGGCCAACGCTCTGCCGGAGGCCAGAAGAAACGCTTTAAAGACCAATTGAAGACAGCGCTTAAGAGGTGCAAAATTAAACCTGGGGACCTGGAGAACATGGCTGCTGACCGCAACATCTGGCAGCAGCTATGTCTAGATGGGACCCAAGCACTGGAGGAGGAAAGGACAGTCAGGAGACAACAAAGAAGGCTCAGGAGGAACACACCCACACCCATGAATGCCAGTAACCCTAACACCAACACCATGTACAGTGGTGTGAAAAAGTGTTTGCCCCCTTCCTCATTTCCTGTTCCTTTGCATGTTTGTCACACTTAAGTGTTTCGGAACATCAAACCAATTTAAACAATAGTCAAGGACAACACAAGTAAACACAAAATGCAATTTGTAAATGAAGGTGTTAATTATTAAAGGTGAAAAAAAATCCAAACCATCATGGCCCTGTGTGAAAAAGTGATTGCCCCCTAAACCTAATAACTGGTTGGGCCACCCTTAGCAGCAACAACTGCAACCAAGCGTTTGCGATAACGTGCAATGAGGCTTTTACAGCGTCCTGGAGGAATTTTGGCCCACTCATCTTTGCAGAATTGTCCTAATTCAGTTACATTAGAGGGTTTTTCGAGCATGAACGGCCTTTTTTAAGGTCATACCACAACATCTCAATAGGATTCAGGTCAGGACTTTGGCTAGGCCACTCCAAAGTCTTCATTTAGTTTTTCTTCAGCCATTCGGTGGTGGACTTGCTGGTGTGTTTAGGATCATTGTCCTGCTGCAGAACCCAAGTTCGTTTCAGCTTGAGTACACGAACAGATGGTCGGACATTCTCCTTCAGGATCTCTTGGTAGACAGCAGAAGTCATAGTTCCTTTTATCACGGCAAGTCTTCCAGGTCCTGAAGCAGCAAAACAGCCCCCAGACCATCACACTACCACCACCATATTTTACAGTTGGTATAATGTTCTTTTATGAAATGCAGTGTTCCTTCTACGCCAGATATACTTGGACACACACCTTCCAAAGAGTTCCACTTTTGTCTCATCGGTCCACAGAATGTTGTCCCAAAAGTCTTGGGGATCATCAAGATGTGTTCTGGAGAAATTGAGACAAGCTTTGATGTTCTTTTTGCTCAGCAGTGGTTTTCTCCTAGGAACTCTGCCATGCAGGCCATTTTTGCCCAGTCTTTTCCTGATGGTGGAGGCATGAACGCTGACCTTAACTGAGGCAAGTGAGGCCTGCAGTTCTTTGGACGTTGTTGTGGGGTCTTTTGTGACCTCTTGGATGAGTCGTCGCTGCGCTCTTGGGGTAATTTTGGGCGGCCGGCCACTCCTGGGAAGGTTCACCACTGTTCCATGTCTTCGCCATTTGTGGATAATGGCTCTCACTGTGGTTCGCTGGATTCCCAAAGCTTTGGAAATGGCTTTATAACCCTTTCCAGACTGATAGATCTCAATTACTTTCTTTCTCAATTGTTCCTGAATTTCTTTGGGTCTCGGCATGATGTGTAGCTTTTAAGGATCTTCTGGTGGACCTTACTGTGTCAAGCAGCTCCTATTTAAGTGATGCCTTGATTGTGAAAAGTTGTGTCAATAATCAGGCCTGGGTGTGGCTAGAGAAATTGAACTCAGGTGTGGACAACCACAGTTATAGTATGTTTTAACAAGGGGGGCAATCACTTTTTCACACAGGGCCATGATGGTTTGGATTTTTTTTCTCCTTTAATAATAAACACCTTCATTTACAAATTGCATTTTGTGTTTACTTGTGTTGTCCTTGACTTTTGTTTAAATTGGTTTGATGTTCCGAAACACTTAAGTGTGACAAACATGCAAAGGAACAGGAAATGAGGAAGGGGGCAAACACTTTTTCACACCACTGTATATAATGCACCTGCAATAGAACCTGTGGATCCAGGATAGGACTATACAGCCATCAGAAAACTCACCGTTAAAAGACAGAAGTGGACGTCATCATCGGATTCGATGGACAACTACAAGCAAGCTGTGTGTGTGTGTGTGTGTGTGTGTGTGTGTGTGTGTGTGAGATTGGTACACATATTGTACCATGATTCTATATACAGGATGCACGTGCTTGGCAGGAACCAGCGATGACTGTGTGAGGACGTGTTTGAAGTTCTGCATTTTCTGGTGCATTTGATGTTTGTTCTGTGCCGCTGTACCTTTCATTATCTTAACATACATGTTTTTGCATGTTTTTTTTAGATTAAAGTGTGATGCACTCTTTTCCCTCCCCTCCCTCTTCCTCCCTCTCCTTTGCTTCCATCTTCGCATCGGTCTCACACTGGCGCACTGCTCATTAGCTTGCTGTCAGTCTCAGTTTCTGTCTCCCTTTTCCCCCTTCTTTTTCTCAGTCTCCTGTGCTGTAATGCAGTTTCCCTCCCTTTCCTCACACTCCTCTTTCTATTCAATCCCTTCTTCTGAGGTGAATTCAGAAAAAGATCCTTCAGGGATCTTTTCTTTTCATCACTCAGGCCATTTTCCTGCGTCTTCAGTGTTTTTCTTTCATTTTCGCCTTACTTTTGCTTTCTCATCTCTCTCCATCTGTCCCCTTTTTCATTTAGTAAGAATGTTTTTTTGTGGTAAGAAATGAAAGTGGGCTCTGAACCCACCTCCCACATTCCTGCAAAACACACATGCATACATACACTCACGTACAGTGAAATCGTGACTGCTGTACCCATACAAGCCACAGTAAGAGAGAATAATACACCAGCGCAGAGAGCTATCGACTTCTCTGTGATCACACACACAAACCAGTATTTGTACACAAAGATGCAGAACGCTCACAGTGCAGTAGAGAACATGAACACAATCACACATTACATCTCCACACAGCCCTGAGCATAGAGCAGGTGAGAGAACCCAGAGTGGAAATTAGAGGAAAACAGAGTGAGAGGCAGAAGTGAGAAGAAGAGATGGTGTGAAGGGAAGCATGTGATGACTGACTTTCTTGCAGTAATGGCTTTCAAAACGGGGCTGCTTAGTGAGTTTGGCTTCACTTCTTTTGAAGAGAAGTCAAATCCTCCCATCTGTCCCCCAAACACACCCACTGATCCTTCTTTAATACTTCCTTCTGTTAGAGGGAAAACACCCAGGACATGCTCTACGTCTTTGTGCACGTGTGTGTGTGTGTGTGTGTGTGTGTGTGCACGCATTGCTATTGGCAGATGCTGTCCTTAAAAACCTGGCCTATAGTGTATGCCTTTGTTTACTGCTTGAGCCAAGCTTGTCCCCAGTTAAGCTCGTAGCATTAAACTCCGAGGTTGATTTGGAATGATCAGCCTTTAAATAGTCTGATAACATTTTTCCGGCCTCATTTTCTCTCGAGGATGAATGCCATTAATGCATGCAATGCATCATGCCGATCACTTTATTTAAAAGGGACATCAATTTCACCCCGTGACTGCACAGTGATGTATCAATTAAGGTTGTCACTTTTTCAAAAAACAAAAACTTTTAACTAATTCCAACTTGCACGGAATTTGGGCTTCAACTGACTACAAATCTCTCGAATGTCCAGTCAATTTAAAGGAGTGGAACTGACTTCTCATGCAGGAAATACTGATTTATACACCCAGTTTATAGAACTGCATGGCGAAAACAATACGAACAGCCAAAAACAAAGGACACTGCTTGGCTGCAGTGAGTGCAAGCACATAATGGAGTGGGATGACAATAAAGTTTGACATAATAAGTCAAATGCTGTTGTTGCTAGCTCCTGCAGTGTATGCCAACAACACTGCCAACACTTTTGTCTGTCCCAAGTGACAAGCTAACATTACAGTTGTGTTGTACAGGGTCAGCAAAGAGACACACATTGCATTTCAGGAACGCCCCCGTGCTGCAGTACAAGTAAGGGACAGGTAGACCTGTACCAACTATATCTGACCAGATTGGCACAGAAGGCAGACAAGGTTTGCATGGATACAACCCATCCACTTTCAGTGGAGTTCAAGCCGCTCCCTTCTGGTCGTAGATATAGATACCCTAACGTCAGAACCAACCGAGCAAAAAACTCATTCATTCCCATGGCAATAACCCAATTAAATAAGATGTGGAGAGGGGTATGACTGGAGGAGGAATATATGTGAAGTATTGTGCAGTAGTTTCATTTATTTATGACATTAGGCCTTTTAGGGAAGTGCAACATACTCCTTTTTACTGTATTCTATTTATTGATGTGTGTATGTTATGTGTTAGATAAATAGTGCTGTAGATGTCTGGTTCAATGTTTGTGTTGTGGATTATGTGTTAATATACCTGTACTGTACAACAAAGTTGTCTAAGTCTGAGGCACAGCCTCTTGTACTATACACATGAATTGAAACAGATGTCACACATCACAGATCTAACATTTAATTTTTTTTTTCACATTCAAAATAGGGCTGCGAGAGCTGCAACTAACTTATTTTTCATTACTGATTAATCTGTTGATTATTTTTCAATTAAAGGTGCCCCATGGAGTTAGGTTCCAGCTTTGGTGTTTCTCACTCAAACGGTGTATTCTTGAGGCCTGACAAACATATTCAGTGGAACATTCAACTGAAAAGCACCATCATATTTTCAGTAATTTTCAGTTAGCAATTACCAACCTAACTTTGAATTCCAACTCATTTGGCAGTGCTCCAAATGGCGGCGGTGTCAGAGCTCGGGAGTCACCTACTTCAGTTGATAGCAGCATTATCTTGTCTTAGTGTGTTAGGGTCAAGCACGGCTAATGGCCAAAACATTGTCATTGTCACATTGATACAGTGGTGGTTAGTGCTCCAGCCAGCAGCTGAAGGGCACTCCACACCATGTAAGTCAACTGATGGGCTGTGGAGATGGAGTGGAAATGTTAAGTGCCACTATCACCGATTTCACTGTCAGGGAGAAGTCACTTACAGCTAAACTCTTACCATAGCAGAGCATTCAAATCATCATAGGCATGTAAAGACTTGTGTAGCTTCTACAATACTGACTGGTAGACCACAGATCAGTTAAATAAAACCTACAGAATATATTTCAAGTAGCCTTTTTGTTATGTTTATCACTGCTGAAAAAGATTATTTAAGTATTGTAGAAGTTAAACAGGCTTTTTAGGAGCTAAAACTTTTTCCCAACTTTTGTCCCAACCGAATACTGTTCAGAAGAATTAAGGTGTGTCTCAATTTGGATACTTCCGTGAGTACCATATGTACCGTAGTGCGTACATTTCAACAAGTGTTGAATCACACACGGCTGTTATGCACTGACCGGAAATTACCGCCACCTATTGTAGCCCGACAAAATATATCCCGGCTTGATTTCTGACTATAGTGGTACTTATTTAAAAAAATAATAATAATAATAAAAAATTACGCCATTTCATTCACAACCGCTGCAGATTCCTCACCCGCCATATTCACAAGTTTGACCGTTTTGAGTGCAGCATGCGGGTACTCGTAGTGCACTGCATTTGGCCATACTTTGTCATTTGGCCAGTCAGTTTGTCACTATATACTCTATAGTGCACTATAGTACAATATACTATATATGTATGAAGATTTGGTTTGTTATACGTTTCCAATTCATTTGAGAATAACACAAATGTATACAACTTTGGGTAACACTTTGCTTGAAGGTATCAAAGAGTGACATGACACTGTCATGAACACATGACACTGTTATGACACAGTAATGACACATGAACCCTAACCCTAACGCTAACCATAACTTGTCATGACAAAAACCGAATGACACTTACTAAAAGAAGCATTATGTCATAAAGGTTTATGACTTGTTTATAATGTTTGACACGTTCATGACAGTGCCATGTCACTCTTACGTAGCTATTCAAGTAAAGTGTAACCCAACTTTGTTCTCCGATTTTATCCAAGTGCAGATGTCGATTCTGCAACACAGATGAACTGCAAGGAGCTGTTTTTAGCATTCAACTCCACTGAAAAAACAGCTGCAGCTGAAAAGTTGATCTACTAGCATTACCGTAATAACGGTATTTGACGGGTGGATTTCAGTATTTAGCAATGACAGTTGACATTTGGCATATTTGTTGAAGTGTGCAAACACACAGACATAGAACACAACAGGACAAAAACATAAGCGTGCTAATGTGTGCCAGCGTATGTTTTGCCAAAAATCAATTTTGGAATTTAATCACCAAAGAATTTCCAATAAAACTTGTGATCTCAATTTAAGAAATATTCAACCTATGTCAGGATTCACAGATTTTTAACAATACCTCTGTGAGTGCTTGGTGAATGAAACAGGCGGTGTGAGGGGACACCTCCCAAGGTGTCTTCTCTTCCACCATGATGGCGTCCAGCGTGGCCTTCTCTAGGATGACATCGAAGGACGCATTGGGGAAGGAGAGCTGCCGCACGTCCATCTCATGCCAGGTCATACGCGGGCAATCGCTGTACCTGGCACTCATTGCACTGATGCACACAGAGGAGTAGTCTATGTTGGTGATGGAGTGGTAGCCGGCACTGTACATGTCGCCGCTCATACTGCTGTTTCCACACCCTGAAGGAAAAAGAAAGGAGAGAGAAGGACAAGTGAACATGGGACAGTGTTGGGAGAGGAAACAAAGTCGTGGGGAGAGATGAGGAGATAGGAGAGGACTGAAACCAATATGTCTTTGATGACTCAAATCCCCAGTATGTTTTTCTGTATGAGTATACGATGGTGTGATCAATACAGCAAACAACATCATGAAAAAGCAAGCTCCTATCATGGCTACAAAGACTGCTATGACTGGGACCACCTCCTGTGATTGATGAGACACATATGTCCACACAGTTTCTATTTGATCAAGCTGCAGAGCAGAGATGGAAACCTCCCACTCCAGAGGACCAAATGGTCGCTCATATAAAGTGTGTTCAGAAGGGAAGCCGCCTATTCTGACAGGAACTCAGACTGCACAAAATTTGTCACAAGCAACAAGGTTTCAACTTGTAGCTCGTCACCGGGTGACGGATTGGAAGAAAGCCACGGAGGGAAATGAAAGAGGACAAAAGAAAAGAAGATTGCCTCTCATGTAGCAAGACAAGATGAAAATAATCTACTGAATGCTGCATTTCACCTTTTGGATCAGATGACTCATAGATTGTGTAGATGGAGGAGGAGGGGGAGGAGGAGTAAGTGGCGAAGACAGGTAAAAGAAAAAAGAGGAACGGTGCAGTAGGAGGAGGACATGGGGGAGAGATATATACTACCTTCATGCGCATATTCAGTTTCAGTAAAGGCAAAGTTCATATGTGTTAGCCTTGGAAATGCTCATATTATCTTGTACTTATGAAAGTGTGTGTGTGTGTGTGTGTGTGTGTGTGTGTGTGTGTGTGTGTGTACTTCTGTTTTTAACGGTATCCGCCTGGGAAGGAGACAAAGAGTGTGATAGGTGGGGCTGTGACTTCCGGCAGCATGTTGGCACCGACACCTATGTTGCAAACGTGTGGCTGGCGCTTGTTATCACCTTACTGCTTTGACTAATTACCAGCCTCCAAAAGCTTCATGTGTTTGTGGGCACGTGTGCGTGCGTGTAAGACAAATTCAGTTAGCTGCTTCACACACTAAACAACACATTTAGGTGTGTGTGTGTGTGTGTGTGTGTGTGTGTGTGTGTATGGTATGTAGAAACATTACATGTATGTTGTACACTCATAATAACATGTATATGTCTATCACACATATACATGTTATTAGACAGCAGATAGGAACTATGAAAACAGAATTAAAGTGACAAGGAGAGAAGCAACACCAGTCATATAAGCATTAAACATTGTAAAGCAAGACAACACTGTGCTGCTTATTCCCGCAGATTTTGATGTGTTTTGTGTGTGTGTGTGTGTGTGTGTGTGTGTGTGTGTGTGCATGCGTTCCACATATCAAAGGGCTGGAGCCCTTGATGGTTATCCCCGTGACGTTGGCTTCAAAACAAGGGAGGAAATATGTCAGTGCTGCTTGTCACATTCAAATCGTTCTTTGTGGATGATCGGGAATATGAGAAGATAGGTCAGGGTTGAATTACAAAGACTCAACAGGTTATTTTAGATAACTTTAAATCTTACTTTATGTGTGCCAAAAGCAAACAACAGCTTTGGAAAATACATTTTGCATGGAGGAGAGGCAACCTGACAGACAAGATATGTTTGATAGGAACACTGGACATTTTTTTCCATCTCAAAAACAACATAACAAACAGTGGCATCATCCTTTATGGAAACAAGGACAATCAGTTCACATCTACTATTCAGTTTATGGTGAGAATGAGGGTCTGCTGCTATGTTTCATGCCCAGGTTTGGTACTCTCCAGAGTGGGTTAAATCCCTCCTGCACTCCCCTCTCAAATCCCCAAGCATGCCGGACATTGTTTCCGAAGGGTTCCCCCCGCTGACACAGCTATGTGTGTGCGTGGGTTTTCTTTTTCCATGCACTCGGCTCTGAGGAAGGGGCGTCATTCCTAGGGGTTGTCACGACAATTATAGTTGCCAGGCTGTCATCAAAGTTACTACTCTCATTTTGGGTCTGTAACATCAGCTGGTGCCTCTGACTTTTACACACACACACACACACACACACACACACACACACACACACACACACACAAAACGATATGAGGAAACTATTTGATATGCGATAACATTGTTGAATATCGCGATAACGATTACTTGCGATAAACACATATTAAAGTGTACTCAGTTTTGCATTTCTGCTGCTTTCAGTATTCTGCTAAATACACTAATATAAGGAATTCATTCCTAACATTCTTTTATCGAACACATTGAACACTGAATTGAACATAAAAGCGACCACTAAAAAAAACACTTCTTATACCATTTCTTATAACACAAGAAAATCTTGTGTTAGTTATAAGAGTGTCTTTCGCAATTTGTTGCAGCTTTTCATGACTGTGTATATTGCACCAGTTAATATTGCGCTGATGATTAAAAAAACAAACAAAAAAACGATATATTGTGCAGCCCTAATACAAACGCACACACAAAGAAGAATGTACTGCGTTTGGGGAGATCCTACAGTGTATGTATCACGCATGTTTGTGTGACAAAGGTTTATTCAGGATACCAGGCCAGTCCAGACCAGTCTGGAGCCTGTTTTTCTTCCAGCTGGAAGCGAGGCAGCTATAACCTCCTGATCGCGCATCCTAACTGGATTATCCAGAGCAGCAGAGAAGGAGACTAAAGTTAGAGGTGTCATATCACCTCGTTCTGCTGGCTGTGTGAGTGTGCATGTGTGTGTGATGGAAAATTTGAGTCCTGGTCTTATAAAGTATCATACCACTTATAACCAATCGGCAAAAAACAAACTGTGGTGAACATCCGTCATCCGTTTGTGGTATGTGTAAACGGTTTGTTAGTTCATGTGTTTTGTTAATCATGTCCATTTATACAGGAAACTCTGCACAAACAAGGTTGTTGTTTTTATAAATAGGAGAAGAAAAAAACCATCTGCTAGCACAGAAAGAAATGTCGGCCAAACATGGAAGTGGCTCGTTCCTGCTGACTCAGAGATGCTCTGTCCAACAATGGTATCAGGTTGCATGACTGACCTCACAAACCCTTTGATGTTCAAGACAAAGCTTGACACGTGACTCTCACAGGAAAGGAAGCCTCAGAGGTAATCCACTGAAATAACCCAGCATTCCTCTGCTGCTCGTCAGCTTACCAAACACCAGGAAAAGGGGCCACACAACAGGAGAAAGTATTTTCCTAAATTAAACTGTTAAGCTACAGTGTTCCACCATAGGAGGGGTTAAGTTAGTTCAGCATTCAATCCACAATGTCCATGTCATAAAAAGATGAAAATAGACATCATCATATTGCAAACAGCAGAACTCCTACAATAAAAACCTGAGTTTCAAAAATGTAACGGACACCTGCTGATATTTCTGGGATTTCCCACAAGGAATGACCCCATTTAACACTTTGCTACAGTAAATTATCAAGATGGCTGTCTACGTGGGTGCTCACCTCATTTATAGCACAAGTATACGGGATAGTGTTACAGCAAAGTGTGCATTGGTAATCTCAGAACTATATGATTATTACATAACATTTTAGCATATGCTTGCTCTCCATCTAGAAAGTGCTGCTCCAGCAGAAAATCTGCATTTATATTATCACAAAAATGTGTCCAAAACTAAGCGATCCTAAGTTGGAATGCAACGCCAGCCCGTCCTCATACCAAACATGTCAGCTAAGATTTAAGGTTCCTTTATAGTCATTTTATTGGTTTACAGTCATGCTCCTTGACTCTTACACAACATGAACTGGTGGAGATTTGACCTTATGGGCTATCAGGTGACCCCCGTCCACATAAACAGAACAGAGTCCATCTATGGTCAGGAGGGGTGGTGGGTGGGGAACCCCTGCGAGCAAGCCAGCGGTCTGAAATATCAAAGCTGCTATCTCTGAGGCGAGACGAGCGCAGCAGTGGAAACTCCATGATGTCAGAGTCATGCAGGGTACTCACTCACAAACCCAGATTGGTTTAGACACATTAAGGATGGGGACTGTGGCTAGTGCTGATGAAAGGTGATGTTCACATGTGCTCTACCAACAACACTGAGCCCCACCACCCCCGCACACCCTTCAGGCTCTGGGCTAGCCCGAGGTAAACTGATGCCAATGGTGACACTTCACAAAGTTCACCTGCATCTCCTATAAAAGTGTTTGTTTTTGTGTGTGATTGTGTGTGTACATGCATATTAATTACATGGCTGCATGTTAAGTGTATGCTTAGTGTCTGGGCTTGTATTGGTCCAGTGTTGAGCGAGAGGCCGAGACTGAAAGGGGCTGCAATGTAATCCTATTGGGCAATTATGCACCGTCAATTTACATCCACTAAAAGTGCTGGTTGTCGTGTATTACATTACCTGCCTGTAAAACTCTGCTGGATGACTCAGAAGGGTTGAAAATCTGCGATTGTCCTTCTTTTAGCGTTAAGCTTAGCGCAGCACCATTGAAACCATACACAACACTGGCTTAGACGAGTCATACTCCCCAGCACCACCCTTTTGTCCAAATATGCACTTCTGGCTCCAAAATACCAAGATGGCTACGGCCAAAATGCAAACTCCTGGCTTCAAAACGGTAGTCCACAAACCGATGGGTGGTGTCACCGTTACTACGTCTACTATTTTTACCGTCTATGGTCTGACTAGATTATGTAAAGATGGTGAAGTCTTGTTCTGAACTCTCGCAAGGTGACTTGTTGCCGGAACACAGCAGTGTGGAACGTGAGAGAGTTGGAGAGAGAGTTTGTTGTGTTTACAGAAACCGTAGCTTTGTATAATCAACATTTTCAATTGGGCATTTCTGAATTGTACCAACGAAATGCCAAGCTACACTTTGCGCAGCTTTCACAGATGATACCTTTGAATATGGACAGGCTAAAGTTGTGGCTAGTTGTGCTACAGCAACAAATGGATCCTAACACTCCGGTCAATACACTGCGCCTTGCGGACCATTGGGTCTGCAGTGACCATTTTGACCGGGGATGACTACTGCCAGCCAAAGAGGAGAAAACATCCTATACCAACATCCTATACCAAAGCACATTTTCCTAAAGAAATAATGCTGTTCCAAGAATGGAGAGCTGCAGACAGAACAGAGGTAAGCTAATGGAGAGGCAAAGTCCCTCCCCTTCCAGTGGACCTAATGGGACCTTAATTTGGAAAAAATATACATGAACGGGGAGAGACAAATTATTTTTTGATCCCGTTTGAATTGAGCCATGGATTACAAATATAATGTATGTCAATTTAAAAGATAATTTTCCAACAGAAGAAAGTCTCAGTTTATCGTAGGTTTGTCATATGACCACTTAGTTTTGTGTGAAATTGCCCAGTGAACTACATCTCTCGTCTTTCGCAATTTATGTCACCTAGCTTGATGCTCAACTTGCTCGCTAGCTAGCTAGCTTAGCTCTGTTCCACAACACATGTAACGTTATCTTACCTGATGGGTTTATCCAGGGAAGTTGTATCAGCAGAGAAGCGTAAGAACGCTTCCGGGACGATACACACTTACATCGTAGCACCAGCGAGACGTCATCCATGCGACTTTGAAGTGTGTAGTCTTTCTAATTACGTTTTGTCTGAGTCTTATATTTCAACAGTTTGACAATGAACTGAGACTTTCTTGACTTACAAAATTATCTTTTAAACTGAAAATCATAAGTGTAATTCATGGCTCAATTCAAACAAGAGCAAAAAATAATTTGTCTTTCCCCGTTCACTACCGTTCATATTTTTTTCCGAATTAAGGTCCCATGGCGGTCCACCGATAGGGGAGGGACTTCGCCTCTATGCTATTAGCTAAAGTTACTGTGTTCACCTTGCATCAGTAGCTGAACACAAAAGCATAGCAGGACAACGGAAACGTCTTCATTTTTCCATAATGTAATCTGACACTTAAAATAACAATCTGAGCCAGTCAGTGGGAAAAACAAGCTCCTAAAGCGGACGTGTGCATTGATGGTCGCTATTGCCCCGCATGATTACGTAGCAGCCTGGTCCGCAGCTGTCGGCTGCATGGCTCTCGCATAATGCTGGACCAATTTTAAACATTGTTGTTCCCAGTAGTCACTTAGGCACAAAACATGGTAAAATAGGGTCCAGGTTGAAAAATACCAAAATTCCCCTTTAAGGCTGAGGTATGCTTGTAACAAAGTAGTTTGAACGACATGTCATCCAACCACCAGGCAACCGTTTATAAAACAAAAACAAGTATATAGCGCCAAACGGCCACACTCGAAGGCAGGTTTTTTTTGGAGAGGGGTGACATGCGACGAACTGTAGAAATAGAAATAACTTTCTGACAGTCTCCCCTCAAAGGCATTCATGGTGTTGCAATCCAGCTCGTCAGCTGAGATTCCAATTAAAAATGCACAATTTTCCAGGAGTTTCCAAGAGAGAGAGAGAGAGAGAGAGTTTAGTGCTGACCGAAACAGCATCACAACTTGTTCGGCCTCACACTGAGACAGAGGGGAGAGAGTGGAGAAGATTCTGGAAGGAAGGAGGGGAGGTGGAGGTGGAAAGGAATGGAGGAAGATAAGACACCAGAGGAGAGAGGGGACGCAAGGGGTAATACAAATAAAGGAACAGTGGGTGTGAAAGAGAAGTCATGGAAGGGGAGAGGGAAAGCATAAGAGGTCAAACTAAATTGAAGAGAAAAAGAAAGCAAAAAAACATGACAGAAAAAAGAATGAAGGGGGAGTTGACAAACTACTAAAGCAAGACAAGGGTGAAAATGGGGAGATAAGGGAGAAAAAAGTAGGAGAAAAGAATCATTTACATCTTTTAGATTACAGTGTGTACATACATCACCAGCTAGCATCTATTTACAGTGATGAAGGGATATTTAAATGCACAAATGGCTGTGTGTTTTGGTATATGTAAGCTGATCTGAACACAACCTCATCTTTGCATCTACACCAGATATAAAAATTATTTATTTCCATGTTTTTCAAGCAGTTTCAGATGCTCTGGAGAAGTTGCATCAGCAGCGAGGCCAGATGAAATTCTCTCAATTTAAAAGCTTGTCTCTTCCGGCAAGTTCTCCTCACAAGTGTCTTCATCCCTCCACTCACAAAAGCAACCTCAGTTACGTAACCGGGTATACGAGATAATTAGTAACTGAATAATTAAGCGTGTGCCCATGACAGTGTGACTGTTTGATGGAGTGTGAGCCTGTGTGAGCCTGTGTGTGTGTGTGTGTGTGTGTGTGTGTGTGTGTGTGTGAGATGGAGGACTTTTGGAAGGACTCCACTGTATGAATCTGCCTCTCTGCTGTGGCACAGAGCCTAAAGCTTCTCAATCCAAAGACACCAACAGGCACCAGGAACAGGGGACTTAGTAAATAGGAAAGGAAAGAGCCATCTTTGCTCTCTTTTTAGCCAGAACTAACTGTTATTGAAAGCCACCCTCATTATATTACTATTTATGCCTTGTTACCTTTCCTGCCAGAATTCATACAATACCACGAGTCAAGCATTTGCTAGACATGACATTTTTGAACATTAGAAGCCTGAGTGCTTTACACTTCACCGTCTGATCAAAGAAAAACTCAATTGTGGAAGCTGGAGCACTACTGTCCGTCTGCATTTAAAACCGCTCTTTCCTTAGCCGAAAAAAAAAGAAAACGTGATGCGGTCAAATGCTGGTGTTTAAGAACGATGGAAAGATAGCCAACATAACGGGTGGGCAGCTGTCAGACAAAGTGGGGGAAATGAGAGCAACAGGGGTGACTGAGAGTGGGAGTGAAAGAGAGAGACGGAGGGACTGAGTGTGTGTGTGGTAGAGAGCCCAAATGATGCAATTTGATCTTGCTGTGTAACTGAAGAACTAGTGGAGGAACACACACAAGTTTGTCACTGCAGGCCACGTCCTCGTAAAGGAGGATGTTGTGACCTGTTATACATCCAGAAACAACAACAACAAATGAGCCTCCTATGACATAATGAATAACGGTACAATGAAGCTGTATTAATAGCTATTGAGTCCTTCCCAGTTCCCATGTGGCTCCAAAAACTCTCATGAGATCCATCAACACCCCACACAGCATATTGTAGTCCAATCCCCATCACATCATGACATCTTTGTGTCACTAATACAGATGGATGACAAATCTCTGGATCTCGCTCCAAAGTCTATAGATTCAATAGAGTTATGATCTAGTGACAGCATGTACCACTTCATATGCATTAAAGATTTCAGTCACCGTCTGTCCTGAGTGATCCGATCAAAAGTGGTCAGCTCTCAGTGTCTACGTGTCTTTATACCTTTCAGCAGAATGTCTCCAAATGCGTCCTAAATGACCACTTGTGATTGGATCTCCCTTCCCCGCTCTATATGCAAATAAACACGTACATCATTACCATTTGCATATAGACTGGTTGTGTGTGTGTGTGTGTGTGTGTGTGTGTGTGTGTGTGTGTGTGTGTGTGTGCATAAATCATACATTAGAAACGTGCAATGACTAATTAAAAAAAGCGCTGCCCATAGTCTGTCTGTGTGCTGAAATAAGGATGTATACCGGCGGTCGCCGGGACCTGTGAAAGAGAGAAAAAGGTTTTTAAAAGTATCTGTGTGTTCAGCTCTCGGTACACCACATCCATGGCGGTCACAATCTTCCCTTTTGGCATTCTCAGTGTTGAGTGACGGCATCACAGATCATGCTCTCCAGGAAAACCATCAGCATAACGCAGGTCTCCTCAGACCGGAGATGCGCTTCACTTCGCTGCGGCGAGCCAGACGTCGGATGGCGGGTTGGTAAACGTTATGTATAAATGTTATCACGGAGCACTTTACGGTTTCTGCTACTACAGTGCGGCCCGAGGCCCAAATCACAGAAGGCATATGTGCGTTAATCGTGTGGGTAAAAAGTGACGTTAAAAAAGGAATTTGTGTTAGCTCATTATAGCGTTCATTTTGACACCCAATCAAACACACCGCAGGCCTTCTGAATAGTGTGCCATCTTCTCACTGCAGTCGAAATATTCGTATCATCACAGCCTTTGTCAGGTCATACTATCTCCATGAGTTACAGAGAACTGGAGAAGCTTGTCCAGGGCTGTTTGCTTACACAGTTGTGTTAACAGCTGCGCCTGTCACCAGCTTTCCTCTCTCACTCCCCTTGATATTCATTATAGCCACGCTGAGTCAGTCACAGAGGTACCAATATTTTCCATCAGGCTAGTCTAGCAAGAAAGTACGTGCTTGTGTGCGTGTCTTTTGTGTAACCAAAAGACTGTACTGTGCGTTCTCTTTGACTGGCAGTGGTGTCGCAGCAGAGAGGAAGGTCATGATTCAGCAAGAAAATACGAGTGTACAAATGTGTGTACGCAGCAATCATTGCATCATCAAAAAGCAGCTCTAGTTTGTACCACTATTCAAACATTCCCCACTAACATACTGTATGAAGCTTTAAGATGAAAGACGCACAGAGCCATCACTGTCAATGTCAGCTACTTCCTTGTAACTGCATGCAATGAGAATTCAGTGCAGATCGCCTCAACAGAAAAACACAGTATAACAGTACAGATTAGGCAAAGTCAGGGAGATAGAGGGTGAGAAATAAGACTTGGAAGGTACAGAGATAAGCTGATTCCTCAGATATTTCATGACAGTGCACACTAGGGATGTGTGTGATTAGTCGACTAGTCAATTAAACGTTGCTACCCTTGCTAGTCAGCAACAGAAATACTAGTCGGTTAAAGTTATTATTATAACTTTAAAAATTATTACTTAATTAATGCATACATTTAAATTACATTTTAACATAATTTGCACATACGTGTCATGTCTTCCTAGTTAAATGTGACTTTATTAAAAACAGGCATCAATTAGCTAGTAATGGCAACAAAGCCAGATAAAAAACAAACAACAACGTTAAACGAGGGAAAAACAAAACACATTGGCCTGTTCGCCTCACCCAGCCAACTGCGAGGCCAAAAAAGAAATCTCACTGTCCCAGATGATGTTGGTGGGTAATCTGACACATGCTGGGAACAAGAACATAAATACACAAATGAATACACACGCATAGACACACACACACACATTATTGTGTAGAGGGGGAGGAGAGGGTAACAGCAGTATAGGCATTTTCAATTAGCCACCTACCAAGACCACGTCTGTGACAAAATGAAATGGCCGAAAAAACACAGGTATTCCCATTTTACACACACACACACACACACACACACACACACACACACACACTCTAACTAACTATAAGCACTCCTCTCCCTGCCCTTATACCCCAAACACACACCCAAAATCACTTAACACACACACATGCACACAGAGGCTCAAACTTGACTGGTTATTTTTTGCCTGGTTGGCAGCCGAGTTTGTCAGTTCAAGGTGCCTGCGTCTATATGTAAATGGCTCTGTTGCCTGACCTTGGTGTGAATATGCATATGGATCAGGTTTTACAGAGGAGGGCCAGCCCAGTGTGGGAGCTTTATGGCTGACCAAGCATATTGATCCCTGCAGGAGGAAATGGCATGTCTCTCTGCAGTTATTGTGTTATAGTGTAATCTAAATCAGAGGTCTAAATCAGGCGTGCTGATAGAAATTCAGGGCCCTGTGACAACAGCTCTCTCGGGCCCTGAAACCCTTTGAGTCCAGTGTGATTTATACTGTGCATTGGCTTCAACTCGTTATTGCTCCGCTGCAACTCTAGATTAGGGCTAAAGCGTTTAAGGTACATATCTGATTGTGATTTTTGTCGTGATTGAGCCATTGACCCGAATCCAAATTTCAAAATGTCCTTTCAGAAATGGGTCACACTGTGTTCGTGCATTCCCATAGTCTCACATTGCCAGACCTCTCCACAGCGCTTTGGAGGAAGGTCTGGCTACACCACAGATACATTCTAGGATAGGAGAAAAAAAACACTCTTGGTTGTTTGCATTTCTTTAAACCAATCACAATCATCTTGGGCGGCGCTAAGCTCCGGACACATCGACGGTGACTCTGCAAAATAGTCTCGGGAAGGAACTTGTTTTGGTGCAACATTTGCACCCCACAAAAGAGAACACCTCATACAAATTTAAATGAAGTTAACTGTTCACACAGTACAGTACCGTGAGCTAGAGATGTTCCGATACCAATACCAGTACCAGTATCGGTATCGGTCGCGGTATACCAGTATCGGCATCGGCTCCGATACTGCCTAAAACGCTGGTATCGGTATCGGGAAGTACTGGAGTTTATGCACCGATCCGATAAAACGTAATAAAGCCCTAAATAAAAAATACGTTAAAGTAGTTTATTTATGTTCTTTTTCCGTTATAACTGACTGTCAAACTGCAGAATAAAAGAACGTTCTGTGGCATTCATGTTTCACAAAGGGATTAACCTGAGCCAGACTGACAACAAAGATAGAAATCATATCACATCCATACATGGATAGTAGTATACAGTTCTTAAAACATAATAAAATATATGACACACTGGTATCGGATCGGTACTCGGTATCGGCCGATACACAAGTTAAGGTATCGGAATCAGGAAGCAAAAAATGGTATCGGACCATCTCTACTGTGAGACATGGTTAAACATAATTTGCTCTTACCAGTTTATTGCCGTGTGTACCTCCACAGCAAATTCTCCATTTTGTTGTTACTTTATATTTTACTATTTAAATTTTATAGTGATCATATTGAGAGCTGCTAAACTGTGTTGTTGTTGTTGAAAACAATGACAATAAAGATCTATTCTATTATGTTCTAGCAATACACGCCAATCGGTCCCGAAAGTTAGAGAGTAAATGCCGTAAACATATTCTTTGTAAATCTTTACAATCATTCCCCAAAGGAACCAAGCAGGCCTGCCTTATTGCACAATCCAAATTTTCATAAAACTTGCCATTTTCAGCGTGTAGCTTGCTAGCTCAAAGTTTGTTTTCGTTTTCCGAAGCGAAGGGATTTGGAGAACGGCAACGCACAGGGAGCGGAAAGTGGGGGGGGGGGGGAAGCCTGACATTCGACGCGTGAGCCATGCGCCAGATTTCAGGCCTTATCCTGGAAATGTACTTTGGTTGATCCAGACTAGCATTCCCACAATCTGGAGGTACGAAGGTGCTGGGCTCTTGGTCAACCGTCAGACAAATACCTAACTTTAAACGGGAGGCCAGTCCGTTTCCTTCAATGAGCACATGGAAACCTTTTTATATTAAAATTTAAACTGCCAACTCCATTAAACACCATATTTCTTGTTTATATAATGTAGCAGTGCATAAACTAAGTCATTAAATGTTGTTCATAGATAGCCCATTAACATCTGTTCCAGCTAGTTAAATGACTAAGCCTGCTGTCTGCCTCTGTATTAAATGGTGCAGGTGTTGATAATTTATGATACAAATAGCACTTTAGAATACAATGGTAGCCATCTGCAGACTCTATATTGCCTTATATATAATCGAAAAAATTGTAGACACTCTGGCCGTGCTCCATAATAGTCACTGTAGTTGGTACTGACATGATAGTGTACATTGCTGTCTGTTTTTGGGCCACCAGTGAGCAGCTGACAGCAGTAAGGTCGCTAATGAAGAGTGAGTCAGCCTCCGAGACAGGCTGGTGGATGAAAATGGTTAATAATGCTGCATGCTTCATCCCTTCCTATGATGTTATGCTACACGCAATATGCCAATGCCTCATCTCGACTCTCCATCTCTCTCTGACAGACACACACACACTTTGATGTTCCAGCTGCTTGTCTGATACTTCTTAAGGAAAGGGTTATTTATCATTTATGCAGTTCTGTCTTCACTTCTTTAAGTCATCTGCATAAGCATACAAAATAACGGGCAAAGGAAGGTCGCACTGGAAGCATCTGCAGCCCGAGTGATTGAGAACTGAACCGGACTGGGGTGCACAACATGGTCTGTTCTCACTAAATGATGACCAGGAACTTGGTGTTCTTCGTCCATGAGAAAAGCAAGAAACAAGAAGTGGAGGAGGTGAGAAAGAGAACATGAGAGAAGTGAGACTGTGTGTGTGTGTGTGTGTGTGTGTGTGTGTGTGTGTGTGTGTGTGTGTGAGAGAGAGACACAGAGGTTACGTGGTCGGTATCTCCCAACAGGATCCCTTTAAACCATCCAATTCCACCTGTCGGTGGCCTTTCACTGCTGCTTCCTGCAACTGCTCAAGCCAGACCAACACTGTGATGTCACTCACTCAGCCAAGAGGAAGTACTTATATGGTCATGGGAGCAGGAACTGCTAGAGGAGTGAAATGTCACTGTTGTAATTTCTGTGGTGTTCTGAGGCTACCTGCAGTGTAAAGAGGGCTGCTGAAACTCCTAACAGCTCTTTCCAGGCTGCAGGTGATTGAGAGAGGGATATGAATGACACTACATTTGGTGGAAACGGGAGGGCAAGGGGATGTGAATGGCTGGGGCTATGAATGAGGATAAGTGTGGCGGAATATAGTGGTTAGAGTGGGGAGTGAAAGGGAAGATATGCGGAAGAGCAGGCTGAGATAGACAAGTGTGAAAAGGAGTAATTGGCAAGTGCAACGATAAAGAGGAGAAGCTGGAAGTGAGCGGGTGGTATGACGTATTCAGAGTCTTTCTCTAACTCTCTCTTCTCTCTCCTGCTTTCTCTATTAGGCATCTCTGCTGCAGCATCAACTCCAACTGCATACTTGACGAAGGAGCCAGCACAGGTCCCAAGTCTCAACATACACTTTTTGATAAGGCAGTGGCTAAGCGCCGAGTCTGGCACCCACTGCTACCTCTGAGAGACGCGCGCGCACGCACACACACACACACACACACACACACACACACACACACACACACACACACACACACAGCTGGCCTGATGCAGACAATTCTCCAGATATATACACAGCTGCAGTTTTTTAGCTTATTATTAATCATGTTATATCACTTAACACTATTAAAATACTATACAAACAACAGACTTCCATATACAGTGTTGAAATTGTTTCAATCTTTAAGGCCGAGGGAGGCTACTTCCTAATTTGGTGAAAATTTCTGCTCCTGTATTCTAACATTTTCCATTGTTGGCACAGCTGCATAAACAAAATGCTCAAGTCCACCTGCATACAACTTTTGTCTCACACAGCTAATGTGTCAATAATGTTTGCTAGCTAACTTTAACTGGTATTCTGGCACTGAGGTATTGATAGCTAAATGTAGTAGCTAAGATACTAGCTAGCTAGCCACCCAAATGAGAATAATTATTCTTCATTTTGCTAAAACATTACACAACCTCACCTTACAATTCTTCATTAGGTGGAAACAGCCATGCTAGGAGCTCTGTCAGGTTGTACTTCGGCAAATATTAACATCGGAATGTCCACAATGACAATGCTAACACAGTGATGTTTGGCAGGTAAATATTTACCATGTTCACCATTGTGCTAGCATGCTAACATTTGCCATAAACCAAAGTTTTGGACAAACTGAAATGTCAACACACTAGACTTCATCCTCCTGGGACCATGAATGTCTGTACACAATTGTGTGGTAATTGATCATGTCAATAGTTGTTGAGAAATTTCAGTCTGAACTAAAGTGGTGGACAGATCCACTGACTGAGACTGAGCCACAGCAAAAGTGTAGCTAAAATCAAACCCCCCAAATAAAGGAGTATAAAAATAGTTCCTTTGTCTGCCACTGTTGAACATTCTAACAGAATAATTACGAAGAATGAAAATTATTACAATTACACAAAGTTACACAAAGAAATTCAAGCAAGATTTCTCATTTCTCTGTAGATTAAACAGCTTTACTTCATACCAGTCCTCTTCAAAACGGAGCACAGCAGCAGCTCCTCCCCTCCTGACCTACCCTGCACTCAGCAAACAATAATACAAACAATACACACACACACAAAACTAATATTAGATTCAGATTAAAGTAGGGCTGGGCGATATGGAGAAAATCAAATATCACAATATTTTTGACCAAATACCTCGATATCGATACCGCAATGTTATTGTAGTGTTGACTATTGGTGCTTTCACAAAATATTTACACAGTGAGACTTTTGATAAATAATCATCAGTAATGTGGATATAATGAATAAGTGAGTGAAGTTAAATAATAGAACAGTTACAACAGTCTGGTTAGTTCAGAAAATGACATCACTTTACTGTAATGCAGCCTTTAAAACCAGTACACATATTAGTTATTATTATTATTATTATTATTATTATTATTATCATCATCATTATTAGGATATTACGATATCCAAAATCTAAGACGATAGAGTCTCATATCACGATATCGATATAATATCGACATATTGCCCAGCTCTAGATTAAAGTAAGTATTTGTGGGTGAACAGCTGAACCGCCTTGAGATAAAACTCGTCTCTTCAGTCAAACAGTCATTCATGAATATGTGTGCAAAGACTGAGTTAACAGCCAAGGGCTGCCCAGCAGTCAATGACAATCAAATCCAAATAGTAAACTGAGATAGCATGTGTGATCATGAGGTCATGCTGCTGCATCTATTGTATTTCACCACAAAACGTCAGTGTATCTCTGATGTGACTTAATCAATCAATCAATCAATCAATCAATCGTTGATCCTCACTGACTGTCAATAACACTCAACTTCCCTGCCATTACTTCCTGTGTGATTCTGTCTGGTCAAGTAAAATGGACCATGAAAATGGAACCGCCTAGCTAGAAACATAGCAAACAGACTGAAAAAAATGCTTCTAAATATCACTTAGAAGATGCCTGGAGAAAAGACAATGGTTGGCCGATGCTGGAGGCAGCTAAGTGCCATTAGCCATCATCCTTTTACTCATTATTTAACAGGAGCAACATCCACATTCTACAGAGCTTTTCCCCCTCTCTTTTGTAAGCCCTTATAGTCATACAACTGGAGCACAAAATCATCTGGGAACATTCCCAAATTGTCTATCCACATCAATCTCGTTCACTCCACCCCTTACCACCATTGGAATATTGCTGGGAAATATATTATGAACAAGATTAAGACATTAAAAAAAATGCGAAGAGTGGGAGGCAAAGACCGAGAGGGGGGCAGTTCTCTGAAAGATGGGAGAATATAATGCTCGGCGATGGTAGAGTCTGCTGCCAAAAAGTGGTTACATCATCGCAGGTCAGTGAGGCAAAGTGTAATCATGATAGAGATGCGATGATGAGAGGATAAGAGAGGGAGGAGGAAAAGGAGGGAGGAGAGAACTGGCAGACCAGATGTCACCTCCTGAAGATGAAAATCAGCTAGACTGGCTGCAGAAGCTTACAAAAAACCTTACAAGAGGGAAAAGACTATTTGAACAATAAATGTACAATGAGAAAATGAAACAAAAGTAAATGCAGTGCACATACATACCCACAAAACGTGCAAACACACAGAAACAACAGATCAAATTATGCTATAAAAAATAAAGACGCAGACTGCCATGTCAAGCATCAATTGCTCCTACATATGAGAACATTGCCTTCTCAGTAGAGCAGCAGGGCATCTTCTTCCCCATCCTCCATCCCCACCTCCTTATTTCCACCATTCCTCCCTCCACCTCTCTCTAATGTATATTATGTAACCTGAGCCACAGACTCCAGAGTGGAAAAAAGAAGAGGCTGCCAGGGATAAAAAGCAAAAAGACTGTGTGCCAAAGGTAGAGACAGAAAGACAGATACATGTAGACAGGCATAGAAACGGAGCAGAACACAGAGCATGCACAGGAGGAAGAAAGAGACAGCGATGTGAGGTACGAGAGCAGTTGCCATGAGTCGTGAGGAGCCTCTTAAAAGAAAGAGAAAGGAGGCAGCAGCAGGGAGTGAAAAGGAAAAAGAGACAGAGTCGAAAGAAAGAGTCAAAAAGCAGTTTAAGGAGAAGAACTGGCAGTAAGAATAGGTGACAGCATTTTACCAATTGTTAAGTGGAGAAATGAAGCAAATTAAAATAATACATCTAGATGGGAGAAGAACTTGCCGAAGGGCAAAAAATAAAGAGGAAAATAAATATGTTTAAAAAAAAAAAGAAAGAAGAGATGACGTGGTGGATGTGTTAATGTCTTAAAAATGTAGTTGAGCAAACCAGAGAGACTCTTGTCATCAAATAGTCATGGGCCGAGCACTTTCATGCAGCGTCATATGACACATACTGTGACATTTATCATCCAAGCATAATGCACAGCACATGGACCATGCGACTTGCAACACAGCAGTCTCAGCCCGCTTTGGGTTTATGTGCGGTCGGCGACATAGTTTAAATATGTGTAGTGTGTGTGTGTGTGTGTGTGTGTGTGTGTGTGTGTGTGTGTGTTTGTGTGGATTTAATCCGCATGGGAACACAAGGTCTGGATAGCCTCCCAGTAGTGGGATTTGTGAAAATCTGCAGCTCAACTTTCTCTTTTCTTTGAATATTTCTTCCTTCCTTCCCGTCTTTCTTTTTACTCCTTTTCATGAACCCAATAACAGGTACATTGACTGTTCACTAAACCGATCCTGGATGCTATCAAGAGTTCAGGGTAACGTTAGCATCTCCGTCCTGCTCTTTATTGGATATGGGAAAGTTTACACTCCAGCAACTTAAGCCAGTGATACCTAAGAAAGGGTAACACATTGTTCATCCTCATATTAAAAGCCTTGTCTCCTGTAACACAATACAAGAATGATGCATTCTTCTATTGTAGTGTTATATCTTCTAAAAGAACCATTAACTGGTGAGAATGCAGACTTTAAAGGGGTGATAGAACGACAGTTCGGTGGGTAACATGGACATACAGAGAACCTCAAAATCCCATTGACATCTCTTTCCTCTGCAAATCTCACAGTTTGAAACTGCCTCTGAAAACGGGCAAATCCCAACCAAGCTAATAGTTGACGTCAACTCGGTGGCTGTACCTTTGTC
Organism: Sander vitreus; assembly: GCF_031162955.1. Classification (NCBI taxonomy): domain Eukaryota; kingdom Metazoa; phylum Chordata; class Actinopteri; order Perciformes; family Percidae; genus Sander; species Sander vitreus. The sequence continues at coordinate 9,900,516 of NC_135866.1, forward strand.
ACGCCCCAAAATGTACATAGCTACTGATGAGGCCAGCTGATCTTTTGAATGTAGGTCACGTAGATGTCAGACACTAGTTTAGCTGCGATTTTTGCACTTCCAGGGGAATTACAAAGAAGAAAGTTTGGAAGTTTTGGAAGTTTGGAAGCCGGTCTGATATGGAAGTTCTTGGCAACACCATCCGGCGGCCTGGTGTGTGGCCGCTGGCCGCTGGTGAAACTGTGCAGCCTCTGCTCAACCCGTACGGCAGGCCGCAGCAGCGGGCATCATTAGACTCACACACTGTCAAATACTGTTAACGTTACCGATAGACTTCCAAACGGGCTGCCCGGCCACGGGCAATGGAGCGGGAGTTGTGGATCTAACGCGGCGGTGCAGAGCACTTGCAATGGGCGGTGCGCTGCTGGAGCTGCTGCTGCTGTTGTGCTGCTCTCTGTCTGTGTGCTTCACTCTCCGCTAAATGTCCCCGCGCTGAGACACTGAACTGGCTACAGCACGAGTTGTGATACCTTGTCTGGAAGTGGAGCTTTTTTAAGTCCCAAGGGTAATGTTACAACACCACTAGTTGTAATGAAAGTGTCAAAACTTTGCATTGGTGTGTGTGTGTGTGTGTGTGTGTGTGTGTGTGTGTGTGTGTGTGTGTGTGTGTGTGACACACCGGAGGATGACTAAACTGTAACTAAACTGTGTCTCTGGTGCTTTGTACAGTAACATTAGTTGATGAGTTTAACGACTTTTTTCACAAAAGTGACTAGCGACAAATCTGGTGACTTTCTGTAGAAAAGACGCCAGTATTGCCGAGCATGCAAGGTATTTTTCTCTGACCGCCAAAACAGTCAACTCTCTCCTCTGTTCTGTGACTGAGCCTGAGGAGGAGAGGAGCAGCCCCTCCCCTCTCTCCATGTGCAGCAACACTGCGTCGTTGTAAACCAACCAATCAGCGCGCAGCTCATCTAAATATTCATAAGTAGGGCTGAACAATTTTTGAAAATAATCTAATTGCGATTTTTTTCAAAAATATTGCGATTCAATATGCAATTATTTTTTTAACTCTTTGTCTTCTGTATTATTCAACAAAGACAAGCAATAAATCATTGTATAGTATGAACAATACAAGATTAGATAGATTAAACAAACTTCTTTCCTGGAGGCCAGGCCTGTATGGGATGATGAAATTAGGTGATGCATGAATTTATATGAATGACATCTTTTATTTAACTACTTCAGTCACAGTAGTATATTGAGCACTGACCGCCTGGTGTAAACATTCATATGAAAGTCAGAAACAAATCACACAAACTAAAGTGCAGATTGCAGAAATATAAAAACAAATATGTGGCTTTACCACACTTAGTAGTATTTACATTTAATTATCATTTACTGTAATAAAACATATGTAAACATGCGGATTGCACTTTTTAAACACTGTCTTTGAACTTTACTAGACAGTTAAATAAGTAAAAATATAGTATATATAGTATATACAACGGTGTATTTTTTTTTTTACAGCACACACAGAGGAGCTGCCTCCAGCCCCTCCCTCCCCTCATGAAGTTGCGTGCCGCGTACATGACAGCGTAAAAGTTTTAAACTACAACTCAGAGTTGTTCGAATGACAGAAATCTGCTCAAGGTACGGCGTAGCGTTAGCGTGCTAAGTTGACGCTTTCTCTGCGGGTGCAGACTGATTTGCTCGTGCGAGTCACATGACCAAATCGCAGCCTTTGCGATTAGGAAATTGTGTCTTAACATATCGCGATATTATCGCAAATGCAATTAATCGCTCAGCCCTATTCATGAGCATACCATATAAAGGGAGAAAACCTCACGTTTCATTCTAGGGCTATTTCACAGGGTTGCCTTAGGGAGCATAGAACAGCACCTGGGCCATTTTCAGCCCAACCAATGTTACATACCCTATCAGGAGACCTTAAGGAACAGTGTGAAATACCCTATATAATCATTCTATCACCCCTTTAAGCATTTAGTTTTTAGCATGATAACACATACTGTATGTAGCCATTGACATATTTAAGACCCACTCTACAAGATTCTTGTTTTAAAATGAGTCTGTGGGAAATATTGAAAGGGCAGATGAACACAGTGTTTTCAAGCAACTCACAATGCTAACGCCTGCCTAATTAGCTAGCTAGCTAAACCGGAGAAAATCTGCTAGTGACAGTTGTAATTTTAGATGGAAAAATTTAAGGTCGCCAGCTAGAAGCCTGCTTTTGTAAGCCTCTGCCTGAAAATGAAGACTCGAATTTTGAGTAGTAAATCTACCGTTGTTATCATTGTAAACTGCATATGTTCCATGCTAGAAGCCAGGAAAGCTTGATAGTCATAGCAGTGACCGTTAACAGTAACGAAGGAGGACGGGGCATAGCGAACAGTCAATTGCATGCCAATGCTTTATAAAGTCCTTCATCTCCCAGTGGTATCAACACAATGCTCACACAGCGTATATGCTAAAGCCCTGGCCCATGGAGGCTCTCCCACTCATTAAGCTCACACACAGAAACACCAACACCACCTTCTTATTACAGCCCAACAGTACAATTAATGCATAACAATGTGTTTTTAAATAAATACCATCATGGGGAGTAGGTAGCCATGGCAACAGGCAGAGGAGTACCAGACTTTGCAAGGGTGGTTTGGGTTTGTCTCTCGGTACTCTCACAGACTCCAACATGATTTAATACTGTAGAGATGGGAGGGATTGTCTTGATTAAGTGTGTTGCATTAAACAGAACACTGGACTCAAACCTCATGGGTCCGTCTCAGTTGACTAACCAAAACGGCCTTACTCCCTTGCTTTCTTTCTCTTTCTTTCATTTGTGTGTGTGTGTGGTAAGGGATGGTAAGGGGTATGCAAGGCCCCAGTTCTCAGGTTAAGTTAACAGAGCATTACAAACCATCTGCTCTCTGATCCCCTGTACAGGCTAATATAGGCCATGCAAACACACAGTTGTTTGTTATGCTCTAATGGCGCTAGTTAATCCTAGCACTACCAGACGAGATAATCCTCCATCCAAATGTGAGACTTTCTCCCTCAAAATACCTTTTGACTCATCACTGCATCACTATCCTGCAGTATTATCCTGCTTAAATTCGGGCCGGTAAAACTTGTACCGTCAGTAGAGAGCACAGCAGCTTCCTCTTGCTTCTATTCACAGTTAATACTTTTGTGAGACAGTTGAAATGAAGGAGGAACTAAATGGCACGTAAAAAAGAAGGTTCAATGTGATTTGATCATGACAAGCAGTGGAGCCTGTGAGCATCATTCCCTGACCCCTTTGATTATTATGTTCCACTCAAAAAAGGGAAATGTCAGTACCTCCAGCCCCAGTTACTGACTTCTGTTTGTGTTTATGTGTCTCTCTCTGACATCTAATAACAGCGGTGAAGTGAGTTATATAGGAGTGTGCTTAATGATTATCCTTATCCTGTTCCTTTTTTCCCACTTGATAAATGGATAATTCATTGTTGTCTATTAAATGTCACAAAATAGTAAAAAAAAATAAACCTGTCATGATTTCTTAAATTGACAAATTTAAACAGCTTGTTTTGTCCAAGAAACCCCAAAGGTATTTAGTTTACAATAATTGAAGATGAAGAAAACCAGCAAATATTTATCTTTAAGAGGAGCTAGTGAGTTCTATAGGCATTATTGCTAAAACAATTACTTAAAAGGATTATTTCATCAGCAAATGTTGCAGATTAAAATTTGTTAATCTATTAATCATACCTGCAAACTCAGAAGGGCTGAACATTTTCCCGGTGCTAAAACGATACTTTTAAAAATGCGTATGTAAAAGTGTCTCATATCTCATAAAAGTGCATATAAATATTAGGGCTGTCAATCGATACAAAAATTTAATCTAATTAATTACATACTCTGTGATTAATTTATCGAAATTAATCGCATACATAATTAACGGTGCTTGAACCGATACTTTTTAAGAAAGTAAAAAAAGAAAAGAAAAAAAAAGGGTAATAAACAACAGTTGGTGACATCAAAGAACGGCTTGTTTATTGCTAAGGCCATATGGTCAAAATTAAATGATTTAATAATAATAATGTATAACAATAACTTATTTCACTAGTAAATTGCTGTTGAACGACAAAAACAACAACCAGATAGGAAAACGACATTTACAATAACTTCAAATGCACCACGAGGCTGTAGTTTACCAGTTTCATTGAACGCACCGGCTGTGTTGTTTCTCCGACGGCAGCTGCAGATTGTTACATACCGGTGTTGAATCGTCTACAGTAAAACACAGTCAAACTTTACACCGTTTAGCGTTAGCTGTCAGCATTTTAACCGTGTTTAATCCAGCTACTAGCTAGCGGTAGGCTAACGTTAGCTGCTGTTGAGTATTGTGTTAACTAGCGTCACATGCAGCGGTGTTTGTGTTTCCTGTAACGTCTGTTTCAGAGCAGCAGAGAGAAGCACAGACATATCAGTGGCACCAGATTTTCGTCTGTATGCAAACGCCAATATGGAATGGATTAATCTGCGTTAATTTTTTTAACGCGTTATTTTTTCTCAGATTAATTAATCGAAATGAACGCGTTATTTTGACAGCCCTAATAAATATATATATATTTTTTTTTTTTTTAAAAAAGGAGCACCTTGTTCAATTGTATTTGTCTGTTCTGTATGTTCAAAAATATAAAACAATAAAAAGTTGATCTAAAAAAAAAAGGAGCACAAAACGACAGTCGGCGACATTAAAGAATGGCTTGTTTATTGCTAAGGGGTCAAAATTAAATGATTTATTAAAATGTAATAATAACTTATAACAATAACTTATTTCACTAGTAAATTCCTGTTTAACGACAAAAACAACCACTGGATGGGAAAAGGGTATTTTACAATAACTTTGAATGCAGCATGAGGCTGGAGAGGCGAGTTTCAAGTGAACGCAACATTTGTGTTGTTTTTCAGACAACGGCAGCAGCAGACTGGTGTTGGAATCCTCTCCAGTGAAATACAGACACACTTTTACACCGTTAAGCTGTCAGCATTTTAACCGTGTTTACTCTAGCTGCTAGCTAACGGTAGGCTAACGTTACCCGCTGTCGAGTGTAGTCAGAATCAGAAAAGGTTTTATTGCCAAGTACGTTTTTTAACACATACAAGGAATTTGTTTTGGTGTTGTTGGTGCACGTCACACTAGTGTTAACTAGCATCCCGTGCGCCGATGTTTCAGTTGCTTCTAACGTCCGTTTTCAGAGCATCAGAGAGAAGTGCAGGCATTTAAGTGGCCCTTAAAATAAGGCCCCAAAATCCGGGTTGCTATTTGGTCCGGTAGATAACGTCATTAAGGCACCCCCCCTCCCAAATAAAAACTCTCTGGATCTACACGATTCACGTGGATGACATTTTCCCATTCAAAACAGCGATTTTCACCGAAAAGCGACTAGTTTGCAGGTATGATTAATGGACTATTTGTTCAAGTTCTAATATCGCAATCAATTCGTATTGAACTGAAACAGTACAGGCGTCTCGGTTCGGGACATGAATTTACACGGAGAATACACGGTATAAAAATAAATAAAACTTGCGTGCAAATTAATTAATGTAATACGGAACGACTGTTAGATATGCGTTTAGGGACACCTAAATAAGCCCCCCCTTAGCTCTGAAGCTCCCGAGCTCCGTGTCAGTACCCAATCCGTAACGCCTGTAAGATCCGTTCTGTGCATGCGCATAATTCAGCGCATGCGCAGGAACTCAACGTGTTTTACGACATTGCCTGATGAGTTCTACGCTTGCGCAAACAACGGCAAACTTCACAGCTCTATGCACGCATTGGCGTAAGGATGTTTGGACATTTCTGGTTACTAGAAGAAAACAGACAGTGACAGTAGACCGTTATGATGGCAGAGATGAAGTTTACAAGGTGTTTGCTGGAGTTGCCTAAAGTATCTGTTAATGATATACGGAGGGTCGTCCGGCCATCCAGTACAACACCATGTAGCAAATTAAATAAAGGCTTCAAATTTTACGTTTCATCATTTCTTTGCAACTTTGAAGGTAATTTGCTAATGCTAGCTAGCCTGAGCTAGAAGCCTTGCTTTGGTGTTTTAAGTCATGACTCCGTCCTGCTTCAGGTTAATCATGCTTTAAATAAAGTTTAAGCATGTGTATACCTCTCACTTCATGTGTTTGTACTTCGATGAAAGTATCAGGTAAAAACAGGGCTACAAATGAAATCTCTGTGAGAGACCAGCAAACTCCTAGCAAATTATTATGTAGCTCAATGCTGGACATTTCACCCTAAATTCCAGTCACTTTACTGTATTTGTATTTGTTTAGTATTTGGTTTAGAAGCCTTTATTGGTGATTTTTTACGCTACAAAGTCCTGCTACATACGTACATATATAGCTAGCTATATATGCTCCGCTATGTCGTGTTAGCATGCTGCTAAAATCGCAGATAAAGGCTTCTGAACCAAACACTACACAATCGGACATGTTTCAGCAGGAATGTGACCCGTATTGGAGAGAATTTAACAACATTGCCAGCTAAGATGACATGTTTACTGCCGTTAGCATGTAGCTACTATAGTGGTATACAGCAGTGATGGCTGGAAGAGCTGTCATCCCGTCTTCAAAAGGACACTTATGTACGTTTACACTTCATCGCATTAATAATAGACAGTCTATGGTTATTAGTCAAGACGAAGTATTAAAAGTAAAAACATTAACATAAACAACAACGTCGCTGCACGGGTTTGGATCAGTGACAAGTCTCGATTGTTTGTAGCTATGACTATTGTATAATATAGATTTAATAAAAAAGTTGTGATGTTTGGTCGTAAAGTGTTTCAACGCATGCATGGTACAAATCGCAAAGGGGCATTGTTAGTTTTCTAACTATGTAATTATGCGCATGCGCAGAACGGATCTTACAGGCGGTACGGATCGGGTACTGACACTCCGCCTACAATACATCCATGCCTAAAAAAAAACAAACAAAAAAAACAAACAATACATCCATGTCGAGTCGGTCCAGTCAATCCACACACCATGGGCCACATGAGGCAAACTAGTCCCTTCCAAACCAAACACGGACGTAGCTGTATCCCTTCTTGCTTCGACCACAAATAGCCTTCAGGCCCGTTTGCTTCGCTATTTGCTCCGCTGTTAGCTCCCCCGTTAGCTGTTAGCTCCACTATTAGCTCCGCTGTTTGCTGTTAGCTCGGCTGTTAAGCTAACGCCAAAACTCGTCAACTGCTCTGTGTAACCGAAGCTGCTTTTTTTAACATCCCTGCTCTGTGCATTCACATATGAGAGCAGCGCTTGTCTCCCATATCACACTACTAGCTAGCTGATTGTTACAATCTTATTTTGTTTACAAGTTCCAGATGGAGTCTGGAGATGATGTGGGGTACTTACTGTTTACATCTTACTTTATACACTCAGGCTGTTGCAGCCAGCTCAGGGGAGAGACTGTATGACACTAGGTGGTACAGACTGAGACATGCACAATAAAAAAACATTGCCTTCTGCATTTTTGTTTTGCTTTTCCCTCCATTGTACCGAACCGAACCGTGATGTCTGAAGCGAGGTATGAACCGAACCGTGACTTCTGTGTACCGTTCCACCCCTAGCATATACGTATATTGTATTGAGAAACGGTTTATAGATAAGGATGCATCGATCCGATTCTGATATCGAGTCGATACTGACCCAAATAGCTGGACCCGGTATCGGTGACAATGGGGCCGATCTATTCAAATCAATTCTATGTTTGTATTATGTCCTTGTTTCTCTCCACCCTGCCTACTTGCACGTGTCCGAAGAAAAACACAACACCACACAGACGACACACCGTAGCTTCAGAAAATAATGAATTAAATACTGGTATCGGGGTGGTGTATTGGTGCCCGGTATCGGCCGATACCTAAGGCACAAGTATCTGGACTGAAAAAGTTGGATCGGTGCATCCCTATTTATAGATAGACTTAACAAATAGTAATTAGCGCTGGCTGATATTGTCAAATTCAAATATTGTGTTATTTTAAAACAAACATCTTGATATCACGTTAAAAAAAGGCAATATTGTATGTATTCTGTTAAAACATAATGGCATGGTAATGCTGCAAGCACAGCAGCACAGAGAGCAGAGGGGGTTCAGGCCAGTCGAAATCGGTGATGTGCAGTGATGGAACTGAAGGGACAGGTGGCTTTCAGCGAGCCGAGTCTGCACTGAGTGGTTTCCACCATTAATCAATTCAATCTGTCTTACTGTTACACACATACCTCATCTCGCCCTCCCTGTGCTCTTTACCTTGTCTCACTGAACACTCATTTGCTCTCTGGTCACTTCATCAAAGCACCAATACTCACAGTAATATATACAGACAATGCGGAGAAGCACTGAGAGCAATTGTCCTCGAGAGAAAAGCATCAGAGGGATCTATATTAGTGTCCTTTCTACTTGTTCATGAATTCTTATCAAGCATGGCATGGGTCACAGGCCAGTGCATAGAGAGCCCCATAGTTACATAACGATTCATGTCAAGTTATTAACTGGGTCATTTATTCATTTATATTGGGTACAAAATATCTATTTAATTATTTACACTGAACGCTACTTCTGATTACCACGATTTTTGTTGTATCTATACTTTTTCTGTGCATGCTGACCAACAAGTTTTGGGTCTGACCTCCTGTGTAATAACTACAGGAATAATAAAACTGTTTCATCAATTAAGATCACAGCAGTATACCTATAACGATGCCATGTATCTGACGCAGCACAAACTTTGTCAGAAACTGACTGTGGAGAATCAATCAGGTTAGAGAAGAAAAAAAAACTTGCTTATGTAATCACAACCAGGTGTGGTCTATGGTGTCTGTTTTACCTTTGTCATCGCTGACACTTGTTCGTGAAATTGAATATGTTCATTAGATTATGTCCAATCATTAGACACTGCCAGGCATGTGTCATCATTGAAGTAGTCTGGATCAACGCAAGTACATTTATAGGATATATAGGATGTATGAGACATAGGGTGGCAGTAGCTTAGTCGAGCTCAGGGAGCCGAGCTGTGAACCGGAGGGTCGCTGGCCCAAATCCCCCACAACGTGCTCCTGAGCAAGGCGCCGTGCCCCCCCAACCGCTCACTGGCAGCCCACTCATGTATGTGTGCCTGTGTGTAGTGATTTCTAACAGAGTGTACATTGTAATTGTAAATGTCCCCACTGGGGATCAATACAAAGTATAAATTAAAATAAATGAATTGCCTGACATTCGCTCTCTGTGTGTTGCCGTTCTCAAAATCCCTTTGCTTTGGGAAACCAACTTCGAGCTAGCAGGTTACACACTGAAAATGGCAAGTTTTGAAGAAAATTTGGATCGTGCAACAAGGCAGCCCTGCTTGGTTCTTACGGGGAATGATTTTAAAGATTTAAAATGCATTTACTCTCTAACATTTACTCTAACTGGGACGTTTTGGGACCCATTGATTGGGATTGCTGTGGACGAAATACACACAGCGATACACTGGTAAGAGCAAATTATGTTTAACCATGTATCTAGCTAATTTTAAAAGCTTATGTTACTGTATTGTGTAAACAGTTAACTTCATTTAATGTTATATGTGATGTTTTCTTTTGCGGGGTGCAAATGTCTATTTTGCAGAGCCACTAAGGGTATTTTACAATAACTTTGAATGCACCACAAGGCTGGCGAGGTGAGTTTCGAGTGAACGTACCATCAGTGTTGTTTTTCCGACAACGGCAACTGCTGACTGTTAACGTCTTGGTGTTGGAATCCTCTACAGTGAAATACAGTCACACCATTTAACGTTAGCTGTCAACATTTTAACCGTGTTAAATCCAGCTGCTAGCTAACGGTAGGCTAACGTTACCTGCAGCCAAGTGTATTATTATTATTATTATTATTATTATTATTATTATTAACTAGTGTCACATACAACAATGTTTCGGTTTCCTTTAACGTTCCTTTTCGGAGCATCAGAGGGCAGCGTTGGCATTTCAGTGGCACCGAAATGAGGCACCGAAATCCGCGTTACTGTTCGGTTTGGTAGATACCGGTTGTTAAGGCACCGGTGCCGTATTAGCACCGGGTGTCGGTACCCAACTCTAGTCAACTCACACAAACATCAGAGAAATAGGAAACTTTAACCATGCATCACGATATCCGACAAGCTCTCCTAGACACTCAGAGATTACAGAAGCAATAAGTTTATTAAAAACTGCTTTCCCTAAAATATGTAAGAGGAAAGTCTAATCTTAATTCTAAGTGGATACAACTTCTCTTTTTATCCAGACTCTCTCTCTCTGTGTGTGTGTGTGCGCGTGTGCAAAGGCAAATGGAGAGTTACATAAACCGAACTAACTCTCTCTCTCTAATGCATGCTGTATAAGAAGTGAGAGATGGAGAGAAAAGATGTACCGACTACCGAGGCAGCGAAAAAAAGAAGACTGAAGACTGCCTCGAGCTGGGTCCACAAACAGAGCGATGACGAAGACAGAGAAGAACAGAGGCTCAGGGAGTAAATCTGTCAGTTAAGAAGGCACAAAGAGAGACGGGCCAAAACTTGAGTAGTGTGTGTAGATTTGGATAGGCTTATAACACAGGCTAGGAGTTAGAGTGACAAACAGGCCGGCAGATCCACAGGGGGACAGACAGACATGGAGGCTGAAATGAAGATGCAGAGGTGAAGGTGTTACAGGGCTGTTAGTCTGTGCCTGCAGCATTACAAGCTGTATTATGTAAGAGTGCTGGGGACCGCCTCAAACAAAGCCAGCGCTCTCCTAAAAATCCAAATTGGACGCACGCACACAGAAAAAGAAAAAAAGAAACTGAGTATTTTAAGACTTAGCTGCTGTAATGGTCTTACAGGAGAGGATGACGAGAGGATTTGGAGACATATGTGGAAGGTGCTGCAATGCAAGGTGCTGGTGAAAGATAACCGATAGAAGTAGGGCTGCACAATTAATCAAATTTTAAATCACGATCACAATTTTGGCTTCCCACGATCAAATTCACGTGATCGAGCGATATTTAAAATGCTTCATTCCGTTCATAGAACGCTCTGTATCAAAGTTGTTTTTTTCCAAAGCTCCGTAAACCACTCTCTGATCACGTGCCTCCATGAGCCAATCAGAGTTGTTGCCTGCACCACGCAGTTTAGTTTAGATGTTGACAGTCACAGAGGACCAAGGGGGTAAGCTTCTCCTCGGACCGCTTAGCTCCTATGGCACCATTTTAATGCTACCAAGCCATCACCTCCCGTTAGCATTCCATTGACTGCCATTCATTTGGGCGCCACTTTGACAGCGAATAACTTTACATCTGAATCGTTTAAAGACTCTATTTGTCGAGTGTTTATTTCTAAAGAAACACGACAATGTATAAAAGGCTCCATTACCTTGTACCTCACGTTATGGCTCCGTAGCAGGTGTTTTTGGAGAAATAGGCTAACGATTGTGTTATAACCATGCGACTTACTGTCGCACAGTAGAGAAATTACCGTACAGTACAGGAGAAGCGGTACTGTTAGCTGTTTAAGTGTAATGTGAGACTGTAGTGTACTAAGGTTAACTAGCATTTTAGTTAGCAAAAATTAGCCTGTGCCTATGTTATCTCCTTACATATACCTACGCTCTCCGTCTCTGCAAGATTCGGAATGATTGAGATTTCTCTTGGCACAGCTACCAGAAGACTTACAACTTTCAGACAGGTTGCTCACGTCACATTTACGTCTTTGAGCTCAGTTGGAGGATGCGCAGTAACGTTCAGCCATCACCGGAAAAGTGCTTCTAATGGCCTTCACTGGTCTCCGTCCAGAGCAACGGGATCTGTTGGTCCATTATATATATATATAATGTCAATGCAGAGGACAGAGTAACGTGAGGAAAATTCCACAACAGATAGCAGTCGGTCATAAGTCACGAGGTTTACCAGTTTACCAGTAAACACAACATTTTGTCCCGTCTGTGTTGTTTTTCAGACAACAGCAGTGACCAGTGCTAGTTTGAGTCTTTTAGCTCATAGCTTATCCTACAGTGAAATACAGTCACACTACACCGTTTAGCTGTCAGCATTTTAGCCGTGTTTAATCCAGTTACTACTGTAGCTAACGGTAGGCTAACGTTAGCTGCTGTGTAACGTGTTATTAGTGTTTACTAGCGTGACATGCAGCGATGTTTCTGTTGCCTGTAACATCTGTTTTGGAGCATCAGAGCGCAATGCAGACATTTAAGTGGGACCGTAATCCGTGTTGCTATTCCGTCCGGTAGATACCGGGCACCGGTGCCCTATTAGCACCAGATTTTAACATGCGCCATTAACGTGAACAGAAAATTGCGTTGCCTGTATCTTTTCACTGCAAACGCATATGTTTGGAAAGCGGTCGCACAACAGCTGAAATGGCATACTCCTTCATAGTATCCTTCAACAAAGGAGGAATGTAGCACAATATGGATGTGAAAGCAGTTATAATTAGCCTATTTGACATTTGTTTTGGTTAAAATCAACAAATAATCATGATAATTAATCGTGATCAATATATTGATCAAAATAATGATTTAAGTGATTATCATTTTGGCCATAATCGTGCAGCCCTAGATAGAAGGAAGAAGACAAAGTCTTCATATAGCTACAATGAATGTGGTAGTTGAGACTTGTATGTTCCATACTGCATGACGTATTCATTCTGTGGGGGTCTGACCATGCAGTGGGCTTCGCACTGCATTTGTAGTTGTGTTTCTGGACACCTGATTAATGTAAATCCAATATTCTCTTAATCTTCTTTTTAGCTCAGTTTTAGTCTCCACCAACTCCTATGGCTAATATCTGGCTTTTTAGCAGCTAAATGTTCCACTATGTTCACAAGCTAGTTACTGACTTTTTCTGGCTGCCGTTTGGTGCTGGGAAAGTAGCATATAGAGGGGTTATTGGAGTGTTTTCTCTGGAAACAGGCTGATATGAGCTGTAAGAGTGTACCAAAGCAGCAAAGTTGCGGGCCGAAATACCAAAACAATGAGCTGAAAGTTGCTAAAAAGCTTCGTAGAGCTGAGGGAAAACAGGAGAGTTGCGTGATCATTTCCTGTGGTTTTATTATCACAAGCAACACCTATTTTCTTTCTCCTTGTGGAGTTTAATGTTGGTAGCATTCAAAAGTCAGCGCAATTGTCATCATTTGGTGTATGTTGTGTCACTTCCTGTTAGTAAATAAGAAATTAACCACCAGTTTCGTTTTGTACTTAATGCAAATATACATTAGCGTGTAGAACATACTGTAGAGAAATGGTATGTAGAACAGAGTAAGGGGTTGCAGAGTATATATAGCTATATGTATAAGTCTCTGATAGTGGATTTAAAATGGACATTGTCTTTATAGGTCTCTGACAGTGGATTGAAAGCACTGGTACTGTAAACTAATATCTTAGTGAACTGTTAATTCGGAGACATAGGCAACACTGAACTTGCTGCTGTAGATCCTTACTTACTCTGTTGAAGATTGACTCACAGATCCCAAAATATACACTGCAACATAGCGATTCAGGTGACTGAAGTGTATAACTCTACATTACAGGCAGGGTTGCAGCAACAGTGCGTCACTGCAGAGGGCTAGATACACTGGGACATCAGTGACGCACACAGTGCTATTACGTAGCAGACAGGGCTTTCCCTGCTCAGAGCTAAGTGATGATAGGTTAATGACGCCATGGAGACTCTGAACACAGTGTCTGCTGTCTCTCTGACAGACAACTCTTGTCAAACACTCTGAAATTCTTTCTCTTTCACAAACCTTGACGTAATAGTGCTGTAATTGTACAGCTTTACAACATTTTAGCACACGGTATAATTAAATGCATGTGTGTGAGTATGGTTGGTTTGGTCAATTGTGTCTGTGTGTGTGTGTGTTGCAATGTGTACACATACTTTTGTGCCTTTCTCATGTCGTTCTAAACGGTCCAGCTAACTGCTTTTTTTTTTTTTTTTTTTTTCATCTACAAAGCAGCCCACAGCCGTCAATATTCTCTGCCGGGTCATATTTGACCCGTAACACCACATATGTAACTTCTTGTTTAGAGACATTTACAATTTACTAAAATGTTCAAACCAACTTTTGTTGTGTTAGAATAGCCATGTCTAAGAATATCATGAAGTGGTAATCTAAATGGTAGTTTTTACACATCTGAACTTGAAAACGGGTCAAAATTTACCCTAACACAATATAAGGGCTAAACACATATTTAAGGCTGTTTACTCCCTGTGGTCTGTACATGGAGAATAAAACAGACGTTTGTACAGACGAACCTGTTCTTCCCAGCCGACCGCGTTGAAGTGAAAGCACAGCGCGCGCAGTGGGCGCGTAGTTGCAAAAATTCAGAGGTGCACGACCACGCGCTGCGACAGCTTGCTTCGCGCAGGAAACAACAGCCGTGGTGACGTCATTTTATGGCTTGCGCTGGGAACACCGCGGCTACCATAAACCTAGCTTTATGCGCATCGCGAGTTGCAGAAAGACACTTGTTTACAATTACACTGATTCTAGTCGGCACTTGATATTTTTATGAGCCAGTTTTTTTGTACTGTAGTTTTATTTCCTCAGCATCGCAAATGGAAAATAGGCCTATTTTAATTCAGATCGGCAGATTATTTTGCTCTCTATGCAGCAAGTAGCCTACAATTCAATAAAAAAATAGTATGAATCTGCATCCCTTGATGATATTATTCTTTATAGCCTGCCTTTCAATTGTTTTTAAGCGCAATAAACACAGAAAATATTTGCCAGGAACTTTTCCCATTTGACCGGTAAAATGAAACCTTACAGGTTACATGACCGGCACCAATTTCTTTCTAGCGGAAACTCTGGTCCTAGTGCCTAATCTTGAGTCCCCAATTATAAAAACTGCAAACATAAATACAACTTGATGTTTTATATGCGAGGCATCAAAGTCCATTCAAACATTTAATGCTATGTCACTCTTGGCTTTAAACAGGAACATATGTGCTCCAATGTCCCTGTGTCAAGGACATCTGTGTTGTTCATTTTGTCATTTGTGGAAGCCCTATATTAGAGCAATGACATCAGGTCATTCTCTCAAAGCTTCATCAGTCTTTACGCATATTTGTAGCTATTTGTCTTAACGTCTTACATGTTGATTTTGTAGGACAGAATATGTCGCTTTAATCACAGATTTAAGTGTACAAGGTTACAGAAAAGTGACTTTTTGTGCTGCGACATACAGCAATTGTCACAGCAAGGGAACTTGTCTCTTTGTATTTATGAGAAAAGAGCAGTGCGACTCCGAATACACTTAAGATGACCCTTTCTTTGGAGGTTGACATAATGTCTTTTGCGAGAAATGCTCCAGGATGACATTTCGGCTCCTAAGAGGCGACTTTGGCTGCAGATGCACCTCTCAGCAGCCACTTTTCCTTCCTACTCCTCCTCCTCTCTGTGCCGGGGGGGAAGAGCAGAGAGGGGACCAGGAGCAAGGGGAAGAGAAGAGGTGTGAGAGAGGGGAGGGAGGCAGCAAGGGTAATGTGATGCAGCAGTGTGCAGTGCAGACAGAGGAGGCTTTGTGAATGCCAATCACCAATATATTTCCCAGCCTCCTTCAACAGACACACACACAGTTGTGTTAGAACATAAAACCAAGAATTTCCAAGACTATTTCTCGCAGTTTCATGAAAGCCTACATCACGATAATGCATTCAGAATTTCTGTACAGATGTAATTGTATTCAGCACGCATTTAATCAAATCAAGTAGCAAGTGTGACTCAGTGGCTGGCTATATAATTTGCACTCTGTGTGGAGTTGAGTAACAGCCCCTCACCTTCTAATGGCCATATTATTACCATAAGTGAATAACCTATTTTAATCGGACAGTTTTACAAGTGTATTATATTTGGTTGCTGACGTGAGAAGGCGGATTATGTCTTTCAGTTCATACACACAAACAAAACACCCTCT